>NC_056743.1:353384961-353570302 GCF_019279795.1 Protopterus annectens | reverse complement strand
ATCTTTGGTGGCATAGTCCATTATGATTAGTGCATACCTAGTGTTGAATTTTAATAATCTTTGGTGGCATAGTCCATTATGATTAGTGCATACCTAGTGTTGAATTTTAATAATCTTTGGTAGCATAGTCCATTATGATTAGTGCATACCTAGTGTTGAATTTTAATAATCTTTGGTAGCATAGTCCATTATGATTAGTGCATACCTAGTGTTGAATTTTAATAATCTTTGGTAGCATAGTCCATTATGATTAGTGCATACCTAGTGTTGAATTTTAATAATCTTTGGTAGCATAGTCCATTATGATTAGTGCATACCTAGTGTTGAATTTTAATAATCTTTGGTAGCATAGTCCATTATGATTAGTGCATACCTAGTGTTGAATTTTAATAATCTTTGGTAGCATAGTCCATTATGATTAGTGCATACCTAGTGTTGAATTTTAATAATCTTTGGTGGCATAGTCCATTATGATTAGTGCATACCTAGTGTTGAATTTTAATCATCTTTGGTAGCATAGTCCATTATGATTAGTGCATACCTAGTGTTGAATTTTAATAATCTTTGGTAGCATAGTCCATTATGATTAGTGCATACCTAGTGTTGAATTTTAATAATCTTTGGTAGCATAGTCCATTATGATTAGTGCATACCTAGTGTTGAATTTTAATAATCTTTGGTAGCATAGTCCATTATGATTAGTGCATACCTAGTGTTGAATTTTAATAATCTTTGGTAGCATAGTCCATTATGATTAGTGCATACCTAGTGTTGAATTTTAATAATCTTTGGTAGCATAGTCCATTATGATTAGTGCATACCTAGTGTTGAATTTTAATAATCTTTGGTGGCATAGTCCATTATGATTAGTGCATACCTAGTGTTGAATTTTAATAATCTTTGGTAGCATAGTCCATTATGATTAGTGCATACCTAGTGTTGAATTTTAATAATCTTTGGTAGCATAGTCCATTATGATTAGTGCATACCTAGTGTTGAATTTTAATAATCTTTGGTTGCATAGTCCATTATGATTAGTGCATACCTAGTGTTGAATTTTAATAATCTTTGGTGGCATAGTCCATTATGATTAGTGCATACCTAGTGTTGAATTTTAATAATCTTTGGTAGCATAGTCCATTATGATTAGTGCATACCTAGTGTTGAATTTTAATAATCTTTGGTAGCATAGTCCATTATGATTAGTGCATACCTAGTGTTGAATTTTAATAATCTTTGGTAGCATAGTCCATTATGATTAGTGCATACCTAGTGTTGAATTTTAATAATCTTTGGTAGCATAGTCCATTATGATTAGTGCATACCTAGTGTTGAATTTTAATAATCTTTGGTAGCATAGTCCATTATGATTAGTGCATACCTAGTGTTGAATTTTAATAATCTTTGGTAGCATAGTCCATTATGATTAGTGCATACCTAGTGTTGAATTTTAATAATCTTTGGTAGCATAGTCCATTATGATTAGTGCATACCTAGTGTTGAATTTTAATAATCTTTGGTAGCATAGTCCATTATGATTAGTGCATACCTAGTGTTGAATTTTAATAATCTTTGGTAGCATAGCCCATTATGATTAGTGCATACCTAGTGTTGAATTTTAATAATCTTTGGTGACATAGTCCATTATGATTAGTGCATACCTAGTGTTGAATTTTAATAATCTTTGGTTGCATAGTCCATTATGATTAGTGCATACCTAGTGTTGAATTTTAATAATCTTTGGTGGCATAGTCCATTATGATTAGTGCATACCTAGTGTTGAATTTTAATAATCTTTGGTAGCATAGTCCATTATGATTAGTGCATACCTAGTGTTGAATTTTAATAATCTTTGGTAGCATAGTCCATTATGATTAGTGCATACCTAGTGTTGAATTTTAATAATCTTTGGTTGCATAGTCCATTATGATTAGTGCATACCTAGTGTTGAATTTTAATAATCTTTGGTGGCATAGTCCATTATGATTAGTGCATACCTAGTGTTGAATTTTAATAATCTTTGGTGGCATAGTCCATTATGATTAGTGCATACCTAGTGTTGAATTTTAATAATCTTTGGTAGCATAGTCCATTATGATTAGTGCATACCTAGTGTTGAATTTTAATAATCTTTGGTAGCATAGTCCATTATGATTAGTGCATACCTAGTGTTGAATTTTAATCATCTTTGGTAGCATAGTCCATTATGATTAGTGCATACCTAGTGTTGAATTTTAATAATCTTTGGTAGCATAGTCCATTATGATTAGTGCATACCTAGTGTTGAATTTTAATAATCTTTGGTTGCATAGTCCATTATGATTAGTGCATACCTAGTGTTGAATTTTAATAATCTTTGGTAGCATAGTCCATTATGATTAGTGCATACCTAGTGTTGAATTTTAATAATCTTTGGTAGCATAGTCCATTATGATTAGTGCATACCTAGTGTTGAATTTTAATAATCTTTGGTAGCATAGTCCATTATGACAAGTGCATACCTAGTGTTGAATTTTAATAATCTTTGGTAGCATAGTCCATTATGATTAGTGCATACCTAGTGTTGAATTTTAATAATCTTTGGTAGCATAGTCCATTATGATTAGTGCATACCTAGTGTTGAATTTTAATAATCTTTGGTAGCATAGTCCATTATGATTAGTGCATACCCAGTGTTGAATTTTAATAATCTTTGGTTGCATAGCCCATTATGATTAGTGCATACCTAGTGTTGAATTTTAATAATCTTTGGTGGCATAGTCCATTATGGTTAGTGCATACCTAGTGTTGAATTTTAATAATCTTTGGTAGCATAGTCCATTATGATTAGTGCATAGCTAGTGTTGAGTTTTAATCATCTTTGGGAGCATAGTCCATTATGATTAGTGCATACCTAGTGTTGAATTTTAATAATCTTTGGTAGCATAGTCCATTATGATTAGTGCATACCTAGTGTTGAATTTTAATCATCTTTGGTAGCATAGTCCATTATGATTAGTGCATACCTAGTGTTGAATTTTAATCATCTTTGGTAGCATAGTCCATTATGCTTAGTGCATACCTAGTGTTGTCTAGTGTTAGGTGTTGTCTACAGAGCAAACTTCTGCAAATGTCAAGCCTTCTACGTAGGCAAGACCATCAATGTCCTCAAAACCAGGATTGCCAAACACCTATACGACATCAGGCACAAGATACCAACAAATAAACTAGCAACACACGCAGCTAAAAAACCAGGACATGAAAGATTTACGTTCTTGATACTCGAACAGCTGGAGAAGATCCCTTTCAATGGGGACTTCAATTCAAGATTAGAGAAAAAAGAACTTATCTGGCAGATACAACTTGAAGCAAGGCACCCTCCGGGTCTCAACTACATGGAGACCATCACCCTAGTCCTGAACCTCAGGGCACTTAACCATGCTAACTACAACTAATTGGCTCCTAGTATTTCGCTCACTGTTTTCTCACTGGTATAAGGCATAATTTTTCATTTTTTGAACATTAATGGTTTATATGCAGAACTAAAATTGCAGTAAGTTAATGTATCAGCCCTCACAAAAGTTACAATTGTTAGTTCAACTTTTAATTATTTTTAATTTAAAAGGTAAAATTTCAATGTCAAACTACAGTTAACTTTTTACTACCTAATGTACGCTCTCCCTGATAAAGGAGCGGCAGACAGGCTACCTTCCTATCTGCCCTGAAAGCACCGGACATCTCAGAATCTTTCTCAGAACCAAGCTTGCTTCCAATGTTTTACAGATGGTAATGGCAAGTCTAAATTTAGACCCATAGTCAGTAACCCCAGAGTTTTACAGTTCAATTTTAATTTTAAATTTAAATTTAATTTTAAATTTAATTTTAATTTTTATTATTTTTTTATTTTTGGTTACATTTTAATTTAAATTTTAGTACAGTTTTTTCAAACATAGGTATAATCGTGACAAAGCAAAAGGCTCCAATGCATTGCTAGAGGTTAGGAATGGCACATATGAACAAGTAGATGGTTAATAAAAAGGAACTAAATGAGAGGAATGAGATGCTTCCAACCAGGTCCGTCTTCACCTTGTAGGCCTACCCCCAACTAGTCACTTCTCATTGGACATCTCTCAACCACGCCCCCTCCACAGTAGCATAAAAGCAGCACAGCAACAGCTCTCAGGTCATTCTGACCAGCGCTTGGGGAGTGCACAAATAGTCCTTTTTAGGACTCACACATAGCAAAAGAACCGAAGATCTGTTCAAGAAGAAGGACAACGGAGATCAACACCCCCGCGGAACACTGAAGGACACAACAGCAGCTCTTCCCAGAGCCCATTGTGGCCATACACAAAACAGCTCTTTTCAGAGCTCACGTGGATCTGCACCTTACACCAAACAGCTCTTCTCAGAGCTCACAGTACACCAAACAGCTCTTCTCAGAGCTCACAGAGATGTGTAAAAGCTCTGGTAAGAGCAACCGGAGACACATTGAAGAATAAAACAAAAAAGTTCTTATTAGAGCTACCACCAACACCTGAACGGACATTCAAAACACAAATCGGCCCTTCTCAGAGCTCACAGAAATCTGTATCAGCTTCGGTAAGACCAGCCGGAGGCACAGACACAGCTTCGGTGAACCAAACAAAACAGTTCTTTTTAGAACTACCGCATCTGCCTGAAAGGGCATTCTAAACACAAAACATCTCTTCTCAGAGCTCTTAGAGATCTGTAACAGCTCTATATAGAGCTCCAGCTGCTCACAGGGATAAAACAGCTCTTTTTAGAGCTAGCTCCACCACCGACTACACGTGGAAATCTGTTCACCATTTAGGATCAAGAGTGAAAGGCTTTGTAAAATTGGTTATTCCTTCCCTCCGGCAGGCATCACTCAGGATCGAAAACCTAAGAGGTCCACACCTATTTTTCTGATTTTATTGCATACCTAGTGTTGAATTTTAATCATCTTTGGTAGCATAGTCCATTATGATAAGTGCATACCTAGTGTTGAATTTTAATCACCTTTGGTGGCATAGTCCATTATGATTAGTGCATACCCAGTGTTGAATTTTAATAATCTTTGGTGGCATAGTCCATTATGATTAGTGCATACCCAGTGTTGAATTTTAATAATCTTTGGTGGCATAGTCCATTATGATTAGTGCATACCTAGTGTTGAATTTTAATAATCTTTGGTGGCTTAGTCCATTATGATAAGTGCATACCTAGTGTTGAATTTTAATAATCTTTGGTGACATAGTCCATTATGATTAGTGCATACCTAGTGTTGAATTTTAATAATCTTTGGTAGCATAGTCCATTATGATTAGTGCATACCTAGTGCTGTATTTTAATAATCTTTGGTAGCATAGTCCATTATGATTAGTGCATACCTTGTGTTGAGTTTTAATGATCTTTGGTAGCATAGCCCATTATGATTAGTGCATACCTAGTGTTGAATTTTAAAAATCTTTGGTAGCATAGTCCATTATGATTAGTGCATACCTAGTGTTGAATTTTAATAATCTTTGGTAGCATTGTCCATTATGATTAGTGCATACCTAGTGTTGAATTTTAATAATCTTTGGTAGCATAGTCCATTATGATTAGTGCATACCTAGTGTTGAATTTTAATAATCTTTGGTAGCATAGTCCATTATGATTAGTGCATACCTAGTGTTGAATTTTAATAATCTTTGGTAGCATAGCCCATTATGATTAGTGCATACCTAGTGTTGAATTTTAATAATCTTTGGTTGCATAGTCCATTATGATTAGTGCATACCTAGTGTTGAATTTTAATAATCTTTGGTGGCATAGTCCATTATGATTACTGTATACCTAGTGTTGAATTTTAATAATCTTTGGTTGCATAGTCCATTATGATTACTGCATACCTAGTGTTGAATTTTAATAATCTTTGGTAGCATAGTCCATTATGATTAGTGCATACCTAGTGTTGAATTTTAATAATCTTTGGTAGCATAGTCCATTATGATTAGTGCATACCTAGTGTTGAATTTTAATAATCTTTGGTGACATAGTCCATTATGATTAGTGCATACCTAGTGTTGAATTTTAATAATCTTTGGTAGCATAGCCCATTATGATTAGTGCATACCTAGTGTTGAATTTTAATAATCTTTGGTGACATAGTCCATTATGATTAGTGCATACCTAGTGTTGAATTTTAATCATCTTTGGTTGCATAGTCCATTATGATTAGTGCATACCTAGTGTTGAATTTTAATAATCTTTGGTGACATAGCCCATTATGATTAATGCAAACCTAGTGTTGAATTTTAATAATCTTTGGTTGCATAGTCCATTATGATTAGTGCATACCCAGTGTTGAATTTTAATAATCTTTGGTGGCATAGTCCATTATGATTAGTGCATACCTAGTGTTGAATTTTAATAATCTTTGGTGGCTTAGTCCATTGTGATAAGTGCATACCTAGTGTTGAATTTTAATAATCTTTGGTGACATAGTCCATTATGATTAGTGTGTACCTAGTGTTGAATTTTAATAATCTTTGGTGGCATAGTCCATTATGATTAGTGCATACCTAGTGTTGAATTTTAATCATCTTTGGTAGCATAGTCCATTATGATTAGTGCATACCTAGTGTTGAATTTTAATAATCTTTGGTAGCATAGTCCATTATGATTAGTGCATACCTAGTGTTGAATTTTAATAATCTTTGGTAGCATAGTCCATTATGATTAGTGCATACCTAGTGTTGAATTTTAATAATCTTTGGTAGCATTGTCCATTATGATTAGTGCATACCTACTGTTGAATTTTAATAATCTTTGGTAGCATTGTCCATTATGATTAGTGCATACCTAGTGTTGAATTTTATTAATCTTTGGTAGCATATAGTCCATTATGATTAGTGCATATCTAGTATTGAATTTTAATAATTGCCAGACAATGTTCACAACAGTGCATTCAATGGTACTTTTGTTATAGTCATTAGACTCAAAGGATTTTATATCCAGGATGGGGTACAGTTTTCTGACATTCCAGGGAAGAAGTACAGTTTTCTGATTCTTTTAGTATTCTGGCCAGTATCTTTACCTTTGTTGTTGTCCATTCCCTGGTGACCTCCTAACATTTCACTAAGGGCAAACTTTATACTTAGTATCTGATGGAGAATTTTTGTTTTCTTACTTTACTAACTTTATATAATATTTTATTTTTTAACTAAAAACAAAGGAAAGGAGTAATAGAAACATCTTTTCCATTGTCTTTGTCTACAACTTCAGTTCATGTTGTGTCTTGCTCTGTCTGAAGTGTTGTCTTCCCATCATGCCTTTTTAAGTCTATGCTGCTTATTTGTAAATCCAGTAACTCAGGATTGCCTTCTTCTCTAACTTACCTCAAGATAGAGGGTGTAACTTCTTCCCATAAAATGCTTAAACTGCAGCTTCTTCAGTGTTTTCACCTGCAAAAAGTAGTTCTGTAAAATCATATTTTTTGTCATTTTCTCCACTATTAACAGAAGCCTCTTGAGTGCCATGTTTTATCTAACACAGTGGAAGAGGATGCTATCCTTTTACTTTCCATTCCTTCCCTAAGTTGTCCTTTCAGTGCCAAGAGAATCTTAGAATAATATTTATGAACATTTTTACTTTATTCCTTGCTTTACGGATTCCTACTACTTACAGTCTGCCTTCATAGGTCTGCAGGTTCATAGGTAGGTACTAGGCTAGTGGCCCTGGAGCCTTTATAAGCCTAGCCAAAAAGGTTCCCTGGCTTTCGCCACCTAAGAAAATTATTTCCTGTGCCCCTGTCAAGCAGTGCCACAGAAGTGATCCCCAGGGTGAATTTTTCTATTTTCCATCTAGTCGTCAAAAATTTTCTTAAAGAGGGCCAATGAGGAGCTTTGCTTGACATGAATGGGTAGTTTGTTCCAGAGTTTGGGAAGTCTCTATTGCTCCAGCATGTTCTGTTTATTGTGGTGACAAGGTTTAGATCTCTGGAGCGTGTGGTTTGGAGAGACTGGGATTTCTTTAAGTTTAGCATGTCCAACAGCTCTGGGTTTGACATAGCTTTGTATATTAGGCAGAGATCACCTCTGAGTAGGCAATATGCGATGGAGTGCAGCTGGAGTTTTTTTGAGACGGTCTGCGTATGGCATCTGTTTGAGGCCAGTAATCCTCTTAGTGAGGTATTTCTGTGGCCTTTCAAATTGTTGTAGGTGTCTTGTGAGATACATGCCAAATGGGGCATTGTACTCTATAATGGGTCTGATGAGGGATGAGTAGAGAGGAACAATCTCCTTTTCTCTAGAGAAGAACCCTTTTGTGATGAGGTGTGCCATATAGAAGGATTTCCTGACTACTGTGGCAATATGGTTATGAAAGTAGAGACTACTGTCCACCTGTGTCCCGAGATCTCTTATCACACTTTCAGTGTTTAGTGAGCTACCACCTATGTTCATAGGTTCATAGGTAGGTACTAGGCTATCTGCCTGAGGGCATTTATACGCCTAGCCAGTGTATATCGGCTTTCACTGCCCCATTAATTAATTAACTGAGCCTCTGTCAAGCAGAGTCAATGAAGTGATCCCAGGGGTGTATTTTCTGTTACCCATCCACTCGTCAAGGCTTCTCTTGAAGAGTGTTAGTGAGGGGCTCTGTCTAATGTAGTTAGGAATTTTGTTCCAAAGCATGGGGAGTCTCTGTGACAGGAATCTATCCCTCCAGCATGTTCTATTTATTGTTGTGGTGAGGTTTAGCTCACTAGAGCACGTGGCTCACAGTGACTTGGATTTCTTTAGGTGGAGCATGTCCATCAATTCTGAGCTGGACATGGCTTTGTAAGTCAGGCAGAGATCACCTCTGTGTAAGCGCTATGCCACTGAGTACAGCCGGAGTTTTTCAGTCGGGCTGCATAGGACATATGTTTGAGGCCAGTAATCCTCTTGGTGAGGTGCTTTTGTGGTCTTTCCAGCTGTTGGAAGTCTCTTGTGAGGTACATCCCAAATGAGGCATTGTGCTTTATGATGGGTCTGATGACGAGTAGAGGGGCACTATAATCTCTTTATTTGTAGATGCAAACCACTTAGTAATTAGATGGGCCACATAGAAGGATTTCCTAACTGCTTTGGCAATATGATTGTCAAAGGAGAGATTACTATCTACCTGGGCCCCCAGATCTCTTATTACCTCTGCTGTATTAAGGGGGCTGCCACCTATGTGGTAATTTGTGGGTGTTTTGTTTTTCCCAAACTGGATGACTATGCATATTTTGGCATTTAGCTTGAGGCCATGACTTTGACCCCATGTGTCTGTCTCAGTAAGGCCTTTTTGAAGGATGTCAGTGTCAGCCAAAGAGTCAATTATGGCTCCCAGTTTGCAGTCATTAGTGAACTTGGTTAGCCATAGTCCTCCTGTGTTTGCTTGTACTTCTGAGCAATATATGCTGAATAGTAGGGGTCCCAGAACCGAGCCTTGTGGGACACGACTTGTGACTGGTTTAGAGTCAGACCTGGAGCCCACTATTCTTACCATGTGAGTTGTCTGTAAGCCAGTTTACAACCCATCTTGTGACATAGGGGTTTATGTTCAGGCTATTGAGTTTTTCTATAATACCTGAGTTAGGAATGGTGTTGAACGCCTTGGAGAGATCAAGGTAGGCTGTGTGAACCACCTTTCCCTCATCTATGGCCTTGGTGACTGTCTCGAAGAAGTCAACCAGATTTAGTAGGCATGATCTGCCCTTAACAAAGCCGAACTGGGTCGGGTCAAGTGTTTGGAGGTTCCCAATGTCTTTGTTAATGAGTTCCATGATAATGCACTCCATAGCCTTGCAGACCAGGCTAGTCAGGCTTATGGGGCGTTAGTTACCAGGGTCAGTTGTGGCCCCTGCTTTGAGGAGTGGAATAACCGTTGCTGTGTGCCATTCTATGGGCATGTAGCTTGTGGAGAGGCTGAAGTTGAACAGCTTGTTTTGGTGGGGGGTTAGTTCGTTCTGTAGTTCATGCAAGACGCACCCTGGGACACCATCTGTCCCCATTGATGCTATGTTTTTTGGCTTTTGAAAGGGCTGTTTTCACCTGTGCTTCTGTGTTTTCTGGGACACTACACTTTTCCAGTATTGTTGTGGGCCCTTTTGAAGGTGAGAGGGAGGTGAAGTTTGCACTGAATCTATCTGCCAGGATGTTGGCAATATCAGTAGGTTCAGTATATTTTGTGCTATTTTGCACTAGTTCAGAGCATATCTGCGAGATGCCACTTAGATTCTTGACATAGCTAAAGAAGGATTTGTGGTTATCTTTCTAATCCTTGGCTATTTTTCTTTTGAAGTTAGCCTTGGATGATTTTATGAGGGACCTCAGTTTCTTACTGATACTGATCAGGGATGTCTTTCCTTCTTGGGATTTGCTTTTTTTCTGAACTAGTTTCCTCCTTTTGTTGTATAACCTGTTTATGGCAGAGGTCCACCAGACTGGTTTCCTTCTCTTAGGGGAGTGAGTCTTGGTTTTGCTAGGGATGGCACGATCCATGGATCCTTGTAGGTGCTCATACAGTACAATTGTAAAGGATTCTGCATCTTGGGCAGTGTTATCCTTTAGCGTGGGGGCTGTGAAACTTACCACCTCTGCCTTAAGTAAGGTGAAGTTTGCTTTAGAAAAGTTTTTCACTGTGGTTTCCTTGGTTGGGGGTGGTGGTGGGGTGTGGACATCCAGGGTGATTAGTTTATGGTCTGATCTAACCAGTGACGGGTTGACCTCCGGTGTGGAACACCTGTCACCCATGTTGGTGATGACCAGGTCCAATATGTTGTGGGAGTTTACCTGCTGACCCAGGGCATTTGAGTTGATAAATTTCAGGAAGCTCTGAGCCTGGGAGGTTGTACTCAAGTAGTTTTCCAAGTTAATGGCAGGGTAATTGAAATCGCCCAATAGCAGGGTGATCGGTAAAACCTTCATGTTTTCCAGTGTCTCCAGAAAGGCGGAGTGGTGGTCCTGGGTCATGGAGGGTGATCTGTAGCAGGCCACAATTTGCACTGCAGATTTGCCTGATGTTAGTTGCACCTGGACGATCTCAGAGGTATCATGCTGCACCACTAACCTGGAGGTGTGGGTATCCTTGATGAATATGAATACACCCCCACCTTTTGTGTTTCGGTCCGTGTTCTGTGGCTGAAATGTGTGGTATGAGTTGTAGCCCAGTAGTGCTGGAGTGCTCTCTGGAGCCTTGAACCAGGTTTCAGTTACTGCACAGATGTCGACGTTCTCCATACTTAGGAGTGCTTCGAGCGCATGCATTTTGAGATTTAAACTCCTGGCGTTGAGTAGCATAACCCTCATTTTTTTACGTGTGCTGTTTACAGAGGTGGGTTTGAATTTTGAGCCTTGCCTAAAAAAGGCACTATGGGGACAGCAAGAGCCTTGGCCAGTATTTGAAAGCCAAGGGGTGACAGATGCAAGCCATGTCTTGTGAAGCAACGTGGCTTGTCGAGCATGTCATCCCAGGCTGACAGACACTGGATCCCCTTTGAATGACACCAGAAGCTTAGACAATTGTTGAAATTGATAATTTTTTCTTTATACTGAGGTATCATTCTTGGTGAGGGCAGGATGCTACTCAGGGTCAGGGTCATACCCACCTGGGCTACATGATCAGAGAGCTCTTCCATGTCTCTTTTCATGTAGTCCAGAGAGGTACGTCTCAGGTCATTCACACCAATATGAACAATGACAGAGTCATATTTGTACTTGTTCTGGAGTGACCTGAGTGCTTGTGTTATGTGGCGGATTCTGGCTCCTGACAAGCAGCTAACAGTAACCTTCTTCTTATCCAGCCTAGTGAGTGGGACATCAGTGTGCCTGACTATAGAGTCACCTATTACTAGTGTGTTAGGTATGTTATTTCGCCTTAAGGGCTGTGATTGTGCGGCACATTGATTTTGTGTTTTATGTGTTGTGTGGTTTTTGACGGGAGTTGCAGGTTGTTTGGGTGTCTGCTTTGGAGCTCTTTGATGCTTTTGCAGGTTTTTTATTTAGAGCCTCCGAGTATGATTTTGGGTATTTATGTGTATTTTTTGCCAGTGCTGGTTTAGTAGGTCTGTGTGAGGCTGGACTCATGACTGTCTGTTCCAGTCTTGGGTGGAGAGACCTTAGCCTCCAGTTTGGCTGTATAAATGCATCTCTCACATATGTTAGTATTTTGTGGTAGGAGGAGAGGGTTGTCTGTGTACATGAGGCAGTTGTAACATTGCCTCAGGATACCCAGATTCACCAGCTGGACTGGAGAGTACACCTAAAGTTGCCCTATGGTCATGCCTGAATAGTAGGGTGAGCTGCTTAGTCACTTGGCTGGATGGTAGTTCATGGGTACTGAGTTTTCCCCAAAGGGGATGACAATGCACTTCTTGGCATTAAGCTTGAGGCCATGACTTTGACACCAAGCATCTGTCTCTGTGAGGCCCTTTTGTAGAATGTCTGCAGCATTAGATGATTCTATTATGGCTCCCAGTTTGCAGTCATTTGCAAACCTTATCAGCCAAAGACCTTCTGTGTTGGCCTGCAATTCAGAGAAGTAGATGCTGAACAGAAGAAGGCCCAGGACCAAACCCTGTAGTACTCCACTAGTCACTGGTCTGAAGTCAGACTTAGAGTCGACTACTTTTACTGTGTGGGTAGTGTCAGTGAGCCACTTGGCCACCCATCTTGTGACATAGGGATTTATGCCCAGTTTAGTGAGTTTATCTATAATTCCAGAGTGGGGGATGGTATCAAAACCCTTGGCAAGGTCAAGATAGGCTGTGTGCATTACTTTGCCCTCATCTACGGCTCTAGTGATGGCTTCAAAGAACTCAGTCAGGTTTAGTAGACATGATCTATCTTTTACAAACCCAAACTGAGTGGGGTCCAGTGTTTGGAGGTTACCTATGTCTTTCTTTATAAGCTGCGAGATGATATGTTCCATGGCCTTGCAGACCAGGCTCATCAGGCTAATGGGGCGGTAGTTTCCGGGGTCCATGGTGGCGTCCCCTTTGTGGAGTGGGATAGCCATTGCTGTGCGCTATTTAGTAGGCACATAGTGTGGGGTGAGGCTATGATTGAACATGGTACTTAGGTGAGGTGCCAGTTTGTTCTGCAGTTCATGCAGTACACAGCCTTGGATGTTGTTTGGTCCCATGGATGCTGTGTTCTTGGCTTTGGAGGTCTTTACTTGTTCATCCATGATTACAGGGGCTTTGCATTCTTTTGGTATAAAGATGGGCCCTTTGGAGGGTGAGAGGAGGGGTAAAGTTAGCAGTGAACCTATCTGCCAGAATGTTGGCAATATCGGTTGGTTCTGTATATTTAGTGCCATTGTGTTGTAGCTCAGAGCAGATCTGAGTGTTGCCATTGAGATTCTTGACATAGCTTTAGAATGCTTTCTGGTTGTCTTTGAAATCAGTGGCAATTTTATTTTCATAACTGGCTTTGGAGGATTTTATGAGGGATTGCAGCTTTTTGCTGAGGCTGACTAGGGAGTTCCTCCAATCTTGGGATTTTACTCTTTTTTGCAACAGCTTCTTCCTTTTGTTGTAGAGTTTGTTTATGGCTGGGGACCACAATTTTTTTTGGAGGACAGCATCTTGGTTCTGTTGTAGATGGCATAATCCATGCACTCATGTATGTGCTTATACAGTGCATTTGTGTAAGATTCAGCAGTTGTACCTCTATTTTCCGTCTGCATGAGTTTCGTGAAGTTTGCCACTTCTGCCTTCGGAAGCATGAAGTTGGCTTTGGAGTAGTTTTTGATGGTGATTTCCTTAATGGGAGGTGGGGGTGGGATATTGATGTCTAGGGTGATTAGCTTGTGGTCGCATCTGACCAGCGAGGAGTTGACATCTGGCGTGGAATACTGGTTACCCATATTGGTAATGACCAGGTCCGGGATATTGCTGACCCTGGTGGGGGTGTGGACAAGCTGATCCAAGGCACTGGAATTTATGAATTCCAGAAAATGTTGAGCAAATGAGTTGGTACATGAGTAGTTTTCCTATTTGATGGTGGGGTAGTTGAAATCACCCATAATTAAGCTATTGGGTTGTACCTTAATATTTTCCCGTATCTTAAGAAATGAAGAGTCAGAATCCTGGGGCATGGTGGGGGATCTGTAACAAGCTACAAACTGGATTTCAGTCTTCCCCAGTGCTAGTTGCAGTTGGATAGTTTTGGATGCATTATGTTGAGCAACTAGCCTGGCGGTGTGGATATCCTCAATGAATATGGACACACCTCTGCCTTTAGTGTTTCGGCCCAGGTTAGGTGGCCGAAAGGTGTGGTATGAATTATAGCTTGGTAATGCAGGGCTGCTCCCTGGAGCCTTGAACCAGGTCTCTGTCACTGCACAGATGTCGATGTTCTCCATTTTAAGGAGTGCCTTGAGTGAGTGCATTTTGAGGTTTAGACTTCTAGCATTGAGCAACATTACCCTCAAAGTTTGCTTGCATATACCTGTTATGGAGGTGAATTTAACATTTGAACCTTGCCTAAAAAAGGCACTATAGGGTTGGCAAGAGCCTTAACCAGTATCTGGAATCCTAGGGGCGACAGGTGTAGGCCATCTCTGGCAAAGCATCATGGTCTGTCGACCATGTTGTCCCAGGCAGACAGATACTGGATCCCCTTAAAATGACACCAGAATCTTAGCTAATTGTTAAAGTCAATCATTTTGTCCTTGTACTGTGGTATCATTCTGGGTAATGGCAGGATGCCACTCAGTTGTGTTTTCTTTGTTACACTAGCTAATATAGGCACAGACATAGGCACAGACCTTTGTTACACTAGCCAAAATAGGCCCAGATCTTTGTTCTATTAGCCAAAATAGTAGGCCAAGACCTTTGTTATATTAGCCAAAATAGGCCCAGACCTTTGTCACATTAGCCAAAATAGGCCCTGACCTTTGTTACATCAGCCAAAAATGTAGGCCTAAATCTTGGTTACACTAGCCAGAATAGGCCCAGACCTTTGTTACATTAGCCAAAATAGGACCAGGCTTTTGTTACACTAGCCAAAATAGGCCCAGACCTTTGTTACATTAGACAAAATAGGATCAGGCCTTTGTTACACTAGCCAAAATAGGCCCAGACCTTTGTTACACTAGCAAAAATAGGCCCAGACTTTTGTTACACTAGCTACACTTTATATTCTGAGATGGAACGGTTTATGAGGATAGAGATAGGATAGGCAAGTGAGTGGGCAGCTGACTAGAGAAAGTAGGATGGGATGTTATCTGCAGATACAGAGCAGGGTTTAAGTTTAGAGAGTAAGATACGGATGTGTGTTGTGGGGATGGGCTTGAGAGAAAAGATTTTGGAAGGAGTTGTTGACAAGAAAGCTGGGTTTGTGTGGTTCTTTGTACTGGAACTATTTGAGTTAAAGAGTTAATGGGTTACATAATATATATATATATATATATATATATATATATATATATATATATATAAAGTAGGAAAATGGGAAAAAATAGATCAGAACAAGAAGTCTGAATCCCGGCTGGTGTTACTTAGGAATGATGATGGAAATTCCCGGTCGGAATCATGTATGATGGATGCCTTGGAGGACAGGTGTCCCTAGTATTTTAGAAAGGCTGTGGACTTGGGAGCCAAAATAGAAAAAATAATAAAAGTTTAACTTTATTTTGTGGATAAAACAAAATCCAGAAGACATCTTATTTCATAAGGCTAGTGATGGGATGTGTCTGAAAAACCACAGGGGTTATATTCGTACAGTTGTGTGGCTCTATCCCTTCACCATACGAAGGGGGGGGGTATATGGGGTTCTAGTGTTGGTGTCAGTATTAGTTTATATGACCAATTTTTACTGTGTGCAGTTCACCCCTATAAGGCCATGTCACCTACTCCACTGGTTAAAGCCCATTAGCCTAGTTTTAAAAAATAAGTTTATAACCACCACCAGTGAATCCAGTTAGAAAGGAAACTTATTTTTCAAAATTGATGAAGAACCTAATCAGAGAAGGGAGAGCTGTTTTGCTAATTCCCTGAAGCTTTTCCCTTATATCTAGTAAATTACTATCAGGTAGGGTCTGCTCCTGGGAAATGATTGAAGGCCCTTGGTGTTGTGTGTAGGGGAAGCGAGATTTCAGGTGGAACTGTAATGCTAGTTCTGGAATGGGACTTTATCCACTGAGACCTAAATTTTAGTCTGAAGTTAAAAGTTAAAAGTTCATTAGCTTGGTTTAAAAAATAGGTTGATAAAAATATACAAAAAAAAAAAAGAAGATTTAAAAATGGTTCCTATTCTATATTACTTTGTGGTTGCTCATGTTTTGTTTATAGAGATGTGGCAGTCACCACATGTAAGGGCCCCAGGAAAGGGCTTAGAGATATTTGAAAAGCATACCGATAGCTTTTACCAAATCTGCGGTGGTGCAGCGGTACCATTGTTGCCTCACAGCAAGAGGTTCTCCCGTTCAATTCTCGGCTGGAGTGTGGGGAGTGCCTTCTGTGTGGAGTCTGCATGTCCTCCCCGTGGTTAGGTGGGCATTTGAAAGACATGCATAAATGGGCATGCCTTAGTTGAAGGTTGAACGTCAAGCTGGCACCTCGGCGTTCATGAAAATCTACTGCCAATCATTAGGTGACCGGAGTTCCGCTGTGGCGACCCCTAACTGGGAAAAGCCAAAAGGCAACAGCAACAACCAATAGCTTTTAGTTTAATATTTTAACTCTCAATAGTTCCAGTATATGTCGATTTAATGTTGCCAGCCACACTCTACAGTGTTTAACCCCTAGTACATCTTCTGTTTCCTTTGACTCCTGTTTTTAATCTTATATCTGCGACATTTCCATCTCTGGCTTGCTCTCATTCCCTCTTCAGCTCTGATTTCACAGTTGCTTCCTTTCTAATTATTTCAGTCCTGTTTCACACTGCTGATCTGACCCTGTCAATACTGGTTCCAACCAGCTAGGCCACTGTGATATCCATCTCCTGTCTCTATTCCAACCCCTTCCCCAGTTTCTTTCACTTTCTTTTCTTTCCAACCCCTCTCCCAGACTCTTTAACTTTGCCTTATTTCTTATGGTGCCATCTTTTACTTCTCTGAACCACTCTAATCCTTTCCCTATACCACTGCTAGAATACCTCTTACCCCTTGCATACTTTTGTCTGAACTTACCTTACACTCCACTGATTGTTTTTCACTGATGACCTTGATTCTTCCTTTCCTTGGCTCTACCCGCTCCGTTCGTCCTATGGGCTCACTACACTCCCCTACCCTACTCCCACATCCCACCCACCCCCAATACCCCTACACTTATACTTAGCTAGTCACTCCCACCACTTCCACCATACAATCCAAACTACCCATCCTACCCCCAAAATCTCCTCCCACAGTTCACCCATTATAGTAAGCCTACCTTTCAGAGTTTACTGCCAAACATAACTTATCCTGATAAACTACTAAACAATTAACCTAAACCATAATCTCTTACTCAAACTAACTTCACAACTTAACTCACCCCCTACTTCTACTCTAATAACAAACATCATGACCCTCAAATCTCTGTCACTACTTACTCAAATAATACTTCTAATTACCTTAATTTACCTAAATTATATTACCCAGCCTACTAATGCAAACCACTCCCCCTCATTTCACACCACTACCCCATCCTCTACAAGGAACAAACCTACTGTTACTCATATATCTCCCAATCTCTACCCCCTCAACACTAGCATGCTTTTCCCCTATAGACTCCTACCTAACTCTAAAAACACTGTTTCCAACTACACTAGTCTAATGTCCTCAAACCTCTCTACCTGTATACTACACCCCAAACAAACCAAATACCTCATCCATCATCTTATCTCTATCCTTCTCTCTGGGGACATCCACCCAAATGCAGGCCCCTCTAGCACACTGCATTCAACCCCCCAAGCAACAGGCAAAACCCTCCACTTCTCGGCTCTAAATGCTCAGAGCCTATGTAACAAAATTCCAAGCCTTCATGCCTGGCTTCTACATAACCAGCCCGATATTCTCTCCATCTCAGAAACCTGGCTTAAGCCCCACATACAAGATTCTGAAATAACTCTTTCCAACTACTGCATGTTACGGAATGACAGAACACAAAAAAGGGAGGTGGTGTAGCACTCCTTTACTCAGCATCCCTTTTAGTCACCCCTATACCAAACCCTTTCCCAAATTTGGCAAGGCAGAAATAATACCAGCCCTACTCCACCTAAACAAGCATAAACTCATATTTGTTCTCTCCCTCTATATTCCCCCTGGATACAATATCTCATCCCTTGAAGATATTGTTTCCTGGGTCTCTACCAACATTACTCATGAAACCATAATCCTGGGGGACGTTAACATAAACTGGGCCACAATCCAATCTCCCACTAACTCACTCAATATTAACCTATATACCTTTACACAACTAATCAATTCCACTACCAGGCCTTCCAAGAACTCCATCACTGGAACTACAATAGACTGGATTCTAGTATCCCACCCTCACTATATCTCTGATAGTGGTCTTCTCCCAGACCCGCTAGCTGACCATTTCCCCACTTTTGCCCACCGTCTCCCCTCTTCTATACATCTAACTCACCCCTGTATTTCCACTCGTTGCCTACAGAACTTCAACGCTGAAACCTTCTCAAATGCACTAAAAAGCACAAACTGGAACCCATTAAAAACTCTTCCCCTAGATAATGCTCTATCCTACTTTAACTCTACTTTCACAAACTTGCTCAACTCCTTTGCCCCTCTAAAACAAAACATATAAAAAGTAACCCTGTACCCTGGTTAACCAAAAACACCTTAGCTACCATGCAACTTCGTGACAAAGCCTGGACACGTTACCATAAAAATAAAACCACTATCACCCTAAACGAATATAAAACAGTATGAAATAAAGTTAAAAATGTATTATCTTAGGCTGCAAAGCCTATTTCTCCACTCTCCAAACCAACCACAACACCAATCCCAAAGTATTTTGGAAAAGAATCTCATCTCTCCTCAACCGGGGAAAAAAGGAAACCGTTGCCCCAACTCAGATGCCTCTGACATGAACTTGGCCACCCAATTTAACTCTTTCTTCATAGAGTCCATAAGCAAGCTAACATCATCCTTCACCAACACCTCTACAGCCCCTCCTCAACATACTCCCATCCCTTCCTCCCCTAGCATCCCTTGCCCCTAACCTCCACCTTTCTCTATCAATCCCATCTCTGTATCCACCATAAAAAAAAACTTCTCCTAAAATTAAAACCTGGTTCCAATGCCCCTGACGAAATTCCCTCCTACTTCCTAAAAGTAGCTGCAGAAGCCATTGCTCTCCCTATCTGCATACTAATTAATCAGTCTATCTCAGAAAGCCAGGTCCCCCAGCTCTGGAAAAAGGACTTTATTATTCCTCTCCATAAAGGTGGCAATAATAATGATATCTCAAACTTTCGCCCCATTGCCATCCTATCCCCTATTTCTAAGCTACTTGAAAAGTGTGTACACCAACAACTCTTACCCTACCTC
Source organism: Protopterus annectens (assembly GCF_019279795.1). Classification (NCBI taxonomy): domain Eukaryota; kingdom Metazoa; phylum Chordata; order Ceratodontiformes; family Protopteridae; genus Protopterus; species Protopterus annectens. The sequence continues at coordinate 353,550,808 of NC_056743.1, read as the reverse complement.
ACCAAGAATCAGCTTCTTACCCCCACACAACATGGCTTTAGACCAGGTTATGACCTGTACTATGGTACCTCCAGAGCCCTTCTCTCCTTCCTAGAAACAATCAACAAAGCCCGCGACTCTGGCCACTTCATATCCACTCTTTTCCTTGACCTCTCTGAGGCATTTGACACTATTTCTCACAACCTCCTTCTTACCAAACTCTTTAAACTTAACCTGTCCCCTTCCTCTACCCAGTTGTTCTCAAGCTATCTCACAAACAGGCAACAAGCAGTTAAATGGAAAAAAGCTACCTCACCCTTCCTTAATACATCCACAGGCGTCCCCCAAGATTCCATTCTAGGCCCCCTACTATTCAACATATTCATAAATGATTCCTTCCAAGCCATTCCTAACTCCAGTCTCATCCAATATGCCGATGATTCTACTATAATCTGTTCCTCCCCTTCCATCACAGCTCTAAACATCTAACCCAATTCACCTTCTCTTCCACTGAACAGTGGATGCTCGACAACCATCTATCCCTTAATGCAACCAGAACAAAACTTATGTTACTTGATGCATCCAAAACCTCTTCCCTGGACAAACAATCCTTCATAATTACCAGCAATAATAATACCCCCCCTAGAACTAGCCTCTGGCACAAAATTACTAGGAATTATCATTGACAATTAACTAGAATTTGATAAGCATCTACAAGCAAATATAAAAAAAAAAACATAAAAAATTAGGTATGGTTTACCGCCACAGTCACTTTATCTTTCCCATCACCAGAATTACATTAGCTAATACATACCTCATCCCATCCCTTTTATATGGTGCATCTATCCTAACCAGCCTACAATCTTCTCTCAAAACAAAACTCTCATCTTGTTATAACAAAATATCCAAATTTGCGGCAGGTCATAGAGCCTCTTCTCACCACTGTAATTCCCTTCACCAACTAAGTTGGCTAGAATTATCAAACTTCCTCACATATACCCAGCTCATCTAAGCACATAAACTCATTCATAACCCATATCTCTGCCCCTCCCTAGCAAATACCTTTGAAATGCATAAACCAGATAGAGTCCTAAGATCCAATTCCCAAAACCTAATTAAATTGCATAAACCAACACATCCTGCTGGGAATCAATTGATGTCCTTCTCTCTTGCACTCCTCTAGAACTCTCTCCCTTCTCCCATCTGCATCACCAGCAGTTTCTCCTTGTTTAAAACCTCACTGCACTCGCACCTTACTTCCAATGGAAATGCTCTTGCTCTCATCCAACCTAATTCTACCACACTTTCTTCCTAACTTTCCAAACGTTGTTGCCTGCCACTACCTCCTAAAGTTTTTCATCCTTACCTCATTGTAATTCCCAAAACAAAAAAAAAATACTACTAACTGAATTAACCTTATGTAATTTCTGTACTATGTAACATCTATTTGAATTGTGCAATATGGGTTTGTACTCTACAAAATATGTATTTAACATTTAATTGAAATGTATATTATGGATATGTGTTCTTTCTGTACTATGTATTTATATTTATCTGGAGCTTTTCTCCCCAGGACTTCATTCAAAATAGGCTCCTTGTAGCCCAATGGACTATCCTGGAAAACAAACCACAAATAAATAAATAAATAATTGTGACCACCTATGTTACTGTGTGGGCAGAAGCTGCTAATCTAAAACCTGATATCCCTAAGGGGACTCCAAAGTGACGTACATCTGGAAAGGTTCCCAGCATGCCGAGCATAAAATACCAATTCCAGAGAGGTAGTCACTACTGACTGGGGGTAGTCACTACTGACTGGGGGTAGTCACTGCTGACTGTGGGATGCTGTGAGTAGGAAACTTTCCAGACTGGCTAGGGATTCAGGGTGGACCCTGTCAACTAAAGATCTATGCTGCTGGATATGTGTGGGGATGGATGCCTTAGATTTAATCCCATTTGCACAGAGTGTTGCAGGAAATAACATGCCTTTTCTGTGGGTAGGACAGGACAGGACAGCTCACTTGGAGTCCTGATATGATATATCAGGGTCATGTTTAAAAATGCAAAAAATTTGGTAGTTACAGCAGTCCCCAATATCAGAAATAAAGATCAATTTAACCATAATTAAATAACAGTATTCAGGATCAATAAGATATGCAAACCATTTTATAGCTGTCAGAAACAAAATATAAATGCCTATTAGATCAACTAACCAAAGCAGATCTGGGTCCAGGAGACCCAATGGGTCTTAAAGTGAAATAAACCAAACTTGATTATTGCCAGAGTATTGCATAAAGTCTGCATTGTCCAATGATAAAATTCTCGAGCCTTTGTGCTGTCTGTCATGGGTATTATGTGGGTGCCTCTACGATGGTAAACAATTCACTTATGCTTAATATGCCAACGTAATAAAAAGACGCACAATGAATGGACTGAGCATGTGCATCAACTTCTGGTTTAAAGTCCTCATCACATCGCTCACCCTAATCCTTGACCTCAGTGAACGGAACAAGCAACATAATGTACAAATAACACACCTTTTACCAGTTGGAGAAGATCCACAGAAAAATCAAAAACCTACAATGGGAAGAGACTTACTTCAACATTTTCCTGGAAAAAATGATTAGTTCCCAGAGGACTACAAATTCAGAAGAAGCCAATATGGAAAAACATAGACAGGAACCACCTCACAGAATACAATGAAACCCCGAAAGTGACTCTGCTCAAACTAGTTAAAATACTGCTCTGGCATAACCAATGTAGGAATCAAAGACAAAACAGGAACTCAGACAACATGAAGAAGTATACAATGAACTGCACAACAAGCAGTCTCAGTTCCAAGATATCCTGCACAAGATTAAGATTAATACATACGTACAAAAATAAAGGAAAAGAAAATTCAGAAAATAACAAGGAATCTAAACAATAACTAAAACCCTAACACCAAAATTATAGAAACCAACTGCAACATCATTACTCAACAACCACCCATATAGAAGAACAAGTATTACATGGACTCCAATAAATTACCAACAAACTCTCACAGAATCAACAGACTAAAGAGGGGTGATTTCTCTGTAACTGTGGATCATCACAAACCCACAAACATACCATCCAAAACAAGTTTTTTTCAGACACTCCTGAAATTTCCAAGTCTGGACCCAAATCTACTCATCAGCCAAACCCCAGGAACAGCAACAACAACTTCCAACCAAGACAACAAAATTACATGGAGAACCCAGCGCCAACTGGAAGGACACCCCAGAGACCCATTCAATCACACCATGCAAAGGACCATTGCCTACCTAGCATAAAAAGATCACTGCAAGGCAACCCTTACCAGACAGACAAAACATGACAAGGGAAGAGGGACCTCAAATACTTCTGGCAACCCTGAAAGGACACATCCAACAGTCAGGGTCAGTGGAACCATGAAGGCAACCACAATTAAATACAATTTGGAACAACTTCCCCAAACCTTTCAATGAAACAGAGAAAGTAGTGCAAAAAATGTCCTCACTTTCATACCACAACAAAGGAGAAACCTGGTCCTCACCATCACTGACCTCAAATTATTCATCTGGAAACTCAACTTGAAAGTGTTTGTCAATGACAAAATAACACCTGACAATAATACAAAAAGCATGGTCTTCCAACAGAAATGGAAGATGCCCAACAAGTCTACCTTCCCCCATCCCACCATCAGCACATTAGAAAACAGATGCAAAGCTGACATCTATGAGGTCCTCCAAAACCACTGTAAAAGAAATATGACAATCTAAACCACAATGAACTCATGGCCCTCAACAACGTGAACAAGGACAAAATGTGTAGAGTTATGAAAGGTGACAAAGAAGGCAGTATACCAGTCATGCACACATCCACTTACATTAGAAAGATCTTGGAAATGCTCAACAGCCTGGCCTGCTATGACTCAAGCAATGTTGGTAGGATAAAGACAGTCTACGAAGAAATCGTCATCGAAGTCACCAATCTCAGTGAAACAAAGCATTCTAGGGTGGGTCACCTTAAGGAATTCCACAACGTCAGCAATAACATCATGGAATTCCTTAAGGTGACCCACCCTAGAATTCTTTGTTTCTTTAAAATTCCCAAACCACATAAAAATGTAACAGGCCCACCATTGCAAGCGGTGGATGCATAATGGATCCAATATCCATTTACCTAGAAGCATAACTTAAGCCATTAGCAGAAAAGAAATCTTTTATTCAGAGCACCACAAACTTCCTCAGAAAAATAAAACATATAGTCAAGGAGGACTCCTAGCTGGTCACAGTAGATGTGGAAGCTCCATATACAATCCTACCTAATTACAATATTTAAGCAGTCATTGAATCAAGCAAAAGGAATTGGAAGGCCTAGCAGAAGAAACAGAAGCCATCAGCTATCTCCTGAGGTCACTGCTCTGCAACAACTGTAGTCTGTATTTAGCCTCACACTTTCATTAGATTCATGGTATTTGCTGACCTGCTTATACATCTCCTTCTGAGTGATGGTAGAAGACTCATGGTATTTGCTGACCTGCTTATACATCTCCTTCTGAGTGATGGTAGAATTTTTTATATGAGCCATATAATTTTCACTATGTATTGTAAAGATGATTTATCTGAGAGTCCACCAAAGAGGCTTACTCCTAAATTTCCCAGCATTCATATGCTAAATAGAGCTGACTTATCTATGCCTTTGCCAGATAGCTGTAAAAATCATTGGTACATGGGGGACTTTACAAAGTGGGCAATAAATGGCAAAGTACTTTTGAAATTGTTAAGGACCCCAAACAGGTATATAAGACTGGCATTGTTGTCCTTTAACATAGTAAAATTTGTGGGTAATTTGATACTAATTTTGAGGGAAAAGATGACAGTTTGGTGTTCAGATATGTTCAAGAAGAGAATATTGTTAGTACATGGGTAGGAAAAGGCAACAATCACAAAGACAAGGTCACTTACCTCTCACTGTCTCACAGGAACTTGGACAATTTGATCCAGGGATTTGGTACTAATGAAATCTAGAAAACAGAGGGAGTATTTATTACTATACGAGACCAAATGAAGGATGTCTAAATGACGTTATCTAACAGAAGTGTACAGGGATTAATCAACTGCTCAAGGTGCCTACTTGAGCTCCTAGGTGACACTGAGATGGAAATAATGTGATAATGTACTAGCAAATATGACGAAAATTTTGAGGAACACAAATACTAAAACTTGATGTATTTGTCATGAGCTAATATTTGAGCAGATAAAAACAGATAACTCCCACACCTCCACAGGTAAATTTAAAAGGTTATAGGAACTGTGCCCTACCATATGTATGATATATTCTATGAATTTGTTAACCAGATGGCTAAGCTCACTGGACACAAGTTTCTATTTTCAGGGACAACATGGGAACAATGTCTGGTTAAGTGACCTGGTCAGTGCCATAGAGAAAGGAAGTGGACGTGAAAGGAACCAATACCCTGTACCCTAGGCTACAGGAAGCAGATTGTTAATAGCTGAGAACTTTAATTCTTCTCACTAACCTCTCAGCTGAAGGACTATTAACTTATTACAAACGGGTTTCTGTAACTGCACATATATGAATGAATGTGAGTGGCAGGAAAGACTACAAATCAGGCAATTTATTGTTCTTACTATTGAGCAAAGCTATGTAGTCTGGATTAGAATTTGCTAGGATGGAATGTCTAATAAAATAAGTTTGCTGGAAAATGAACTATGGAAGCAATAAAGGTCCTAGCTAATATGCTAAAGCTCTAGCAAGACCAGGGAAGGCTATTCACAACAAAGAAGATAGCTTGTCATTCATGGCCTCCTGTGCAGACACAGTACAGATTTCCCCTGGAATGACCTGTTTAGCTTGTTGGCCTCCTGTGTTGACCCATCATGGATTTCCCCTGGAATGATCTGTTTAGCTTGTCATTCATGGCCTCCTCTGCTGATGCACTATGGATTTCCCCTGGATTGACCTGTTTGGCTTGTTATTCATGGCCTCCTGTGCTGACCCATCATGGATTTCCCTGGACTGACCTGTTTAGCATGTCATTCATGGCCTACTGTGCTGACACACTACAGATTTCCCCTGGATTGACCTGTTTGGCTTATCATTCATGGCCTCCTGTGCTGACACACTATGGATTTCCCCTGAAATGACCTGCTTAGCTTGTCAATCACCACCACCAGTGCTGACACACCATGGGTTCCCCTGGATTGACCTGTTTAGCATGTCATTCATGCCCTCCTGTGCTGACACACTATGGATTTCCCCTTGATTGACTTGTTTAGCTTGTCTTTCATGGCCTCTTGAACTGACACACTATGGATTTCTCCTGGAATTACCTGTTTAGCACATCATTCATGGCCTCCTGTGCTGACATACTATGGATTTCCCCTGGAATGACCTGTTTAGCTTGTAATTCATGGCCTCCTGTGCTGACACACTATGGATTTCCCCTGGATTGACCTGTTTGGCTTGTCATTCATGGCCTCCTGTGATGGCACACTATGGATTTCCCTGGACTGACCTGTTTAGCATGTAATTCATGACCTCATGTGCTGACATACTATGGATTTCCCCTGGAATGACCTGTTTAAGTCAGTTACTTTGTTTGAAATTTTGGAATTATTCATGGTGAAGGTAAGATATTGCTCAAGATCAGTGTCTTACCTATGACAGACACATGCATTTGCAACTGAGTTATATCTCTGTGCTTCTCCTTAAGGATATAGCATCTAAATAAATATGTAGTCTGCAAAGAGAGAGGTTGTGAGAATAGAGGGAGATGTGGTTTGTATGTTGATAACTACATGAAAGGGAGTTTGCTTTTCTGGATGTCATGCCTTCCTTATTTAAATGAAAATGTACTTCGATTACTTATTCTTTGAGTATTATCTATTTACTTGGTCTATACTTGACTACTGGTTTGTATACCATTCCAGTAATAGACATGAAGCCCTCCAAAAGAAAATAATTTATACACTCATTATTTCAGGTAATTTTCTTTCAGGGCTTAAAAACATGTTAACTGAATTCTTCCTCCATTTCTAGTCTTTTATAATGCATACATAATGCTCAGATCATTCCTTTCTTCTCACATTTCCCCTTATTGTCCTGAATTTTCTAAATGTTTGTTGAGCAGACAAGTTATACTATGCATATTCTCATCAAAATCGTACTTTAAAAATTACTCATTTATGTCACTGCTCTACGTCATGCAATTCCTTTCCCTGTAAAACTTGTATTTTTTCATTTTACACATTTCCAGAGAAAATGGTGTATTGCTACAGTTTTTATAGAGTTAATCGAGAGCATCCATTTCTTTATATGCTTATTGACACACTTGCAGCATGAGGCATTCTTTGTGCCGTCTTTATCTTCATCTCTCCAATGGAACTTGTATTTGGACTTTCATTGAGAGTGGCCTGGGCATCGAAAAATATTAAGTAATCGCCTCACTGTTCAAACAAATGTTCAGAGCTGTAAAACCATAACTATGCAAATGTTATCTCTAGAGCCATAACCATTACTAGACCATAACCATTAAACTATTCATATCTCTATAACCATGTCCATTCAAATCTTCATATTGCTAGAACCATAACCATTAAATTGTTCATAACTCTAGAACCATAACCATTACTAGAACAAAGCCATTCAAATGTTCATATCTCTAGAACCATAACCATTGCTAGAAATGCTGTAAATGACACAAAGTAATGTTTACAGGAGTTGCGCTCTTTCAGTTCTACATCTTAAAATGGATTTTATACCATGATAAACACCATAAATATTAATTTTTATAATGTTATTTAAAATCAGCTTACAAGATCTCAGTAACCATTCAAGCAAGACATATACTATCAGCAGCACTTTCTTTATAAAACTGTAAGTTTTCACAGGCTAATGTTGCTCTCACTAGATTCTTGTGAAAGTTAGAAAAATAAAATCAATATTATAAAATAAATATTTAGTATACAAATAATATTCAATATCTCCTTAGCTGCACTAGACTTAGGTCAAATATCAATATAGTTGTATTCACCATTGTATAAGCTTTAAGACAAAATATTCTAACGCATGGCTTGGGAATTTTTAATAGAAATATGCACAAGTAATATTTGGTGCCTAGAAGTGTCAGTAGGATGTAACTACAGAAACACTTGGAGAAGTCACTAGGCTATCGTCAGTTAATGGACTCCCAATCTAGACAAATACATTTAATTCATTTTACTCTATTTTATAAAACAAACAAACAAAAAACACTGGAGTGACACTTGCCAGAACAAACATTATATGAAAGAAAAAAGTGGTTCAGCACTTTAATTCATGTAATGAACTTCATCAGAAAATTAACATCTGATTACATAAATCTTTAGACAAGCACAATGGGACTCAAGAATGCCAATTCAGTAAAAAAGTAAAAAAAAAAGTAATGTTTACTTTGTGAAGCTTTTAAGAAAAACTCTTTATCAATGCTTTTAACAACTACAGCAACTCAGTTGTTTCTTAAATATCACAGATAATCCAATTACAGCAATGAAAATGCAGTTTAAATAATCCATTAAAACAAGTTAACAATTAAATACTACAATCATTAACTAAATAAAGATATTTTCTTTAAAACTGATTTAATACTAACAGTCTCATTTAACCCTGGGTATACATCAGCACGAAAAATAAGGAGTCCAGTTCTACTCAGTACATTCAGTATTTAATGCCACATCACCTCCTCTATTAGTAATAACTCTAAAAGAACTTTTGGGAGATTCATCCGTGTCCATAATATGCCTTGCCAGGACATTATTCCAACCTTTCTACATATGTCTGAAAGGTGCTGTGATATCTATTCCTTTACCATCCTTATACCAAGTGCTAAGTACTCAGCTAGCTGCCTTTATGGTCCATTTTTAAGCCTAGCTAATGTTACTTTCAGATGTGATAATCAAACCCTGTACCTTGTGTCTATTAGGTAAACACTTAAACCATTATATCAGCTTACAACATACAGTATATATTCATTCAGAATCACAGTAAGCAAAGAATTCACATTTAATGCTACTAATTTAATTATAAAGTTCTTTAAACACAGCTGATGGTCATAAATATAACTGAGAAATAAATTCCTTTGTATCTTTAATAAAGGTCTTGACACAGCTCAATGTCAGCTTTAAAACATTTTCCAAATAAATAGAAATAAACTGTGTGATCCAACAAGAACCTTAACAATAGGTATCACTGGAGGAGAAATAATATTTTTTATGGATTTTAGATAAACCATAAATTATAGGAATAACTGAATTAGAGGTATCCATAAATGCATAATCATCTGGGGTAATATCATATAAGTATACCTTGACTTTATATATCAGTTGTTGAACATATTAAAAAATCTACTCAGCATGAGACAGTAATTGTAACATACTATAATAGTACATGTTCTTATCCATAATTACAGTTGTCCCCCTTTTCAACCTGTTTGATAATAATATTACAATTATCTCTTAGTTCTTTCAAAGCTGAAGTTTCAACTTGAGTAAAATAATAAAACAATAATATTTAACAGCAATTTCTTTACAAAATAAATCATAGAGCTGTTTCTGACATATATACTGAAATACCATACATAAAAATGAATTAGTGGATTCAACATCACTTGATCTAAATCATCCAACAGCAATGAAGCATCATCATGCCAGCTTCTATATTATCCTTTTATAAATGTAAATAAAAAGACACAAAAAATTATATGTATTCATAGGTTAATAGGTTGGTACTAGGCTATCAGCCCTAGGGCCTATACAAGCCTAGCCATAACAATTCCCTGGCTATTTCTTCCCACATTATTTACTTTCCTGGACCCCTGTCTAGCAGGGCGACTGACATGATCCCTGGGGTGAATTTCCTTTCTCCCATCCAATCGTCAAGGTTACTCTTGAAGAGGTCCAAAGAGGCACTCTGATTGACATGTATGGGCAATCTATTCCAGAGTCTGGGGAGTCTCTGGGTCAGGAACCTATCCCTCCAGCATGTTTTGTTTATTGTGATGACAAGGTTTAGATCCCTGGAGCATGTAGCTCTGAGGGATTGGGATTTCTTTAAGTGTAGCATGTCCAACAGCTCTGGGTTTGACATGGCCTTGTATGTTAAGCAGAGATCGCCTCTGAGTAGACAATATGTGACAGAGTATAGCTGGAGTTTTTTAAGGCGGTCAGTGTAGGGCATCTGCTTTAGGCCTGTGATTCTTTTAGTGAGGTATTTCTGAGGCCTTTCCAGTTGTTGCAGATGTCTAGAGAGGTACATACCAAATGGGGCATTGTATTTTGTAATGAGTCTAATGAGGGATGAGTACAGTGGGACAATGACCTCCTTTTTTCTGGATGAAAAGCCCTTCGTGATGAGGTGTGCCACATAGAAGGATTTCCTGACTGTTGTGGCGATGTGGTTATCGAAGGTGAGACCACTGTCCACCTGTGTCCCTAAGTCTCTTATCACACTTTCTGTGTTTAGTGTACTGCCACCTATATGGTAATTCATGGATACATGTTTTTTCCCAAAGGGGATAACAATACATTTCTTGGCATTGAGCTTGAGCCTATGGCTCTGGCACCAAGCATCTGTTTCTGTAAGGCCCTTTTGTAGAGTATCCACATCATTTGGGGATTCAATAATGGCTCCCAGTTTACAGTCATCTGCAAACTTTGTTAGCCAGAGTCCCTTAGTGTTGACCTGTACTTCAGAGAAGTAGATGCCAAACAAGAGCGGCCCCAGGACTGAACCCTGAGGTACTCCACTTGTCACTTGTCTGGAGCTGGATTTGGAGTCGGCTACTTTTACAGTGTGGGTTCTATCAGTAAGCCATTTAGCAACCCATTGGGTGACATAGGGATTAATGCCCAACTTAGTAAGTTTATCTATGATTCCAGAGTGGGGGATGGTGTCAAAGGCTTTGGCAAGGTCTAGATAGGCTGTGTGGACCACCTTACCATTGTCCATGGCTCTGGAGACTGATTCAAAGAAGTCAATCAGGTTCAGGAGACAAGATCGGCCCTTCACAAACCCAAACTGGGTGGGGTCCAGTGTTTGAAGGTTGCCAATGTCTTTGTTTATAAGTTCCATGATAATACGCTCCATGGCCTTGCAGATAAGGCTTGTCAGACTGATGGGATGGTAGTTTCCGGGATCCAAGGTGGATCCCCCCTTGTGGATTGGGATAACTGTAGCTCTGCGCCACTCAGTGGGCACGAAACCAGAGGTGAGGCTATGATTAAACATGACACTTAGATGAGGTGCCAGTTCATATTGTAGTTGATGTAGTACACAGCCCAGGATGTCATCTGGTCCCATGGATGCTGTATTCTTGGCTTTAGAGAGTGCGTTTTGTACCTGTGGGGCCGTTATTACTGGAATTTGGCAATCTTCCGGTATTGAGATGGGCCATTTAGGGGGTGAGAGGGGGGTGAAGTTGGCACTGAATCGATCTGCCAGGATATTGGCAATATCCTTTGGATCAGTATATTTAATGCCATTCTGTTTTAGCTCAGTGCAGATCTGAGCATTGCCATTTATATTCTTGACATAGTTATAGAATGCTTTGTGGTTGTCTTTGGAATCTTTGGCAATTTTATTTTCGTAACTAGCTTTGGAGGATTTTATGAGGCATCTCAGTTTCTTACTGAGGACAGTAAGGGAGTTTTTTGCATCCTGGGATTTTCCTCTTTTCTGCAAAAGTTTCTTCCTTTTGTTGTAAAGTTTGTTTATGGCAGGGGACCACCAGATTGGCTTCCTTTTTTTGGATGAGAGCATTTTGGTTCTATTTGGGATGGCACGATTCATGCATGAGTGGATGTGCTCGTACAGTGTCTTAGTGTAGGATTCAGCAGTTGAACTTTCAGTTCCCGTCTGCATGGGTGTTATGAAGTTTGTCACTTCTGGCTTGAGTAGCATGAAGTTGGCTTTGGAGAAGTTTTTTATGGTGGTTTCTTTACTGGGGGTGGGGGTGGGATGTGGATGTTAAGGTTGATTAGCTTATGGTCAGACCTGACTAACGAGGGGGTGACCATAGGTATGGAGCATTGATTTCCCATGTTGGTAATGACCAGGTCTAGGATATTGGAGCCCCTGGTGGGACTATGGATTAGTTGATCCAGGGCATTAGAATTTATGAATTCCAAGAACCATTGCGCAAAGGTGTTGGGACATGAGTAGTTTTCCCAGTTAATGGCAGGGTAGTTAAAATCACACAGTATTAGGGTGTTTGGTTCTATCTTAATATTTTCCAGTATGTTTAGAAAGGTGTAGTGAGAATCTTGGGGTATGGTGGGGATCTGTAGCAAGCTACAATTTGGATTGCAGTCTTACCTAGTGTTAGTTGCACTTGGAGAATTTCAGACACATTGTGTTGGCCAACTAGCCTGGTGGTGTGAATATCCTTGGTGAATATTGACACCCCTCCACCTTTAGTGTTTCGGTCCTGGTTTGGTGGCCAAAAAGTGTGGTAAGAGTTGTAGCCTGGTATTGCAGGGGTGCTCTCTGGAGCCTTGAACCAGGTCTCAGTTACTGCACAGATATCGATGTTCTCCATTTTTAGGAGTGCCTCGAGAGAGTGCATTTTGAGGTTTAGACTTCTAGCATTGAGTAGCATTACCTTCAGATTTTGCATGCTTGTACCTGTTACGGTGGTGGTTTTGTCCTTTGAAGTTTGCCTAAAAAAGGCACTATAGGGGTGGCAAGAGCCTTAGCCAGTAACCTGAATCCCAGGGGTGACAGGTGTAGACCATCTCTGGTAAAGCATCGTGGTCTGTCAATCATGTCATCCCAGGCAGACAGATACTGGATCCCCTTTGAATGACACCATAAGCTTAGCCAATTGTTGAAGTCAATCATTTTGTCCTTATATTGTGGTATCATTCTGGGCGAAGGCAGGATGCTACTCAGGGCTAGGGTCATACCTGCCTTGGCCACATGATCCGAGAGCTCTTCCATGTCTCTTTTCATGTAGTCCAGGGAGGTACGTCTCAAGTCATTCACTCCAACATGGACAATGACAGAGTCATATTTGTACTTGTTGTGGAGTGACTTGAGTGCATGCGTTATGTGGCGGATCCTGGCACCCGACAGGCAGCTGACTGTAATTTTCTCCTTATTCAACCTGGTGAGAGGGACATCAGTGTGCCGGACTATAGAGTCACCTATGACTAAAGTGTTAGGTACATTGTCTTGCCTTAGGGGCTGTTGCTGGGTGGCACACTGGTGTTGTGGACTATGTGACACATTGGTTGTGATTGGTGTTTGTTTGCATTTCAGCTTCAGAGGTCTTTGTTGCTTGGGCAGGTTACAGTTAAGGGCCTCTGCATATGTGGATTTAGTGTTGCTATATGTGGGTGTTGGTGGTGCGGGTTTAGAAGGGCTATGTGTTGCTTGAGATGTAGTGTGGGTGTTAACCTTCTCCTCTTGACTGTTTAGCACAATCTTGGGTGGAGAGAGCTTTGCTTCCATTTTGGCTATGTAAGTGCATCTCTCACAGGTTGTAGTGTTGGGTGGTAGGAGGAGAGGGTTGTCTGTGTACATGAGGCAATTACTGCATTGCCCCAGTACGCCCAGATTCACCAGGTGGACAGGAGAAATCACCGGAAGCTGACCCTTGGACATGTTTGGTTTGGGGCTTTTTTTTTTTTCTTTGTAAAGTATAGGAGCTGTTTACTTAGCAAGGTACTTTGCAATTATAGGCTGTTTAGTGCCTACTATTAATTTCTCCTTGTTAACAAGGAGAGTTCAGTGTTTGTATGAGTTTAAGGCTTCGTAGTGCTTTCCAGCAGGTATTACAGAAAGTGCTAGTCACAGGGATGCTTAAAGGTAAGATTGAAAAGAATGCACTGCAGTGTGCACTAGAGAAGTTAGATGTGAAAGTAGGTAACTTGAGTTTTACCTGTTTAAAAAGTTAAGGTTTAGTGGAGAGTTACTATTTTTAAAACAGCAAGATAGATTGAAAGATGTGGTCACTTTTGTATTTTGGTACTATGAAATACTGTTGGATGGCCAATAAATTTAAATAATTGAAGGGGTGGGATTTCAAAAATGATGATTTTGTGATTACTCACATAAGCCAGTAAAAGTAGAGAGAAATGAGATATATGGTCAGATTAACATAAGAGGCGGGCAACTAGAAAGACAGTGGTATTTAACAAGACAACTTAAATGAGTGGGTGGGCGGGAAAAATTCTGCCTGACTCAGAACAGAGAGAGCTGTGGTCTCTTTTGAAGTTTTAATATGCTGTTAAAACAGAATGCAAGCAAAACACAAAGTAAAGAAAACAAACTACAGTATTCAAAATATAGAAAGGCAATACAGTAATACAAAAAATAACAGCAAACTAACCTTTCCTTCACAGCAAAGTGTAGCAGAGTCTGGATGAGCCTTTCATTTATAAATTGTTGTAAAATATTTAGTCTTCAATCAAATAATCCTGTACTACAAATAAACTACAAATAAACTAGAACATAAATATAAAATGCTATATATTATGCACAACTTATACAACATATATCTAGAATATTGTATTAATATGCTATATTTATTAGAACAAATATCCTGAAGATTTACTAGTTCACTGTATGTATTTTTATATATTTCAGATGTACATTGTGTAACTGTATACAATGTATAGAAGTTAATATTGCTCTTGTGTATTCTAGTTTACTTATTCAGGTTACAGTACAGTATTAGATTATATTCAACTGATATTTTAAATTGAAAAGGTGAAACAGTTTTCTGATAAAGTTCATTGCATGAACAAAAGAGCTCAACAGATTTTTTTTATTATTTTATGCAATAAAATGTGTCTTAGTAAGCAGGCTTCTGGCATTTTTTGTTTTTATGCATTTCAAGTTTTCATCTCACAAGGTATTGTAAACACAACAGACTCTTCTTGATTCAGCTAATTTTAAATCCAGTTCTGTATGTACTACATCCCTTCATGGATTATTTCTGACAGAAGCTATAATTCTTTTTTTTTTCCATTGGTGAATTGCTCAAATTGCCAAACTGAAATTATGGTTTGCTTCTTTAATGAGTAATGTAAGCACCATAGTAATCTTAAATGGCATCAGAGGGACCTTACGCCCCATGAAGAACAAATGAGAAATGGCATCAGGGGGACTTTATGCCTCGTAAAGAATAAATATGAAATGACATCAGAGACACCTTATGCCTCATGAAGAACAAATGTGAAATGACATCAGAGGGACCTTATTCCTCATGAAGAACAAATTTGAAATGGCATCAGGGGGACCTTATGCACCATAATCTTTTGACTTAGCTTTTCTGCCTTGCTTCATAGAAATCCCCAGTAGTGTGCTCGTATTCCCCTCAGCAAAAGTTACATCCTGTGTCTTGGCCAACCTCCAATCAACCCAAGGCTGTTTCATTGCCCTGCACTGTGAGACCCTGCATCGGTGGAACACTAAAATGCTTTCAGCTACACTAGTGTATGTTAGAGTTGTATTTAATCTGTCCTCCAAACTGAAGACTGTTTCCCCTTTCACTGTACGCATGCACACTACTGGTCCCCCCCCCCCCATTTCTCTCTTCCTATAGTACTCCTAGATCAATTACTTGAAACTACTTTCTCCTGGAAAAGGTTTACCTATGTACCTGCAGCCCATACTTCTATTGTTTCCCTGCAGAAATAGTTTTCCTTTTCACCACTCTGTACTAGATTAGTAGCATAACATTTCTAGTTATTAGGAAAATACTTCACCACGCTGACCTGGAATTAACTTAGCTTGGTTTTCCTGCTTTCTTTTTAGCAGCTGGCTTAGTCCAATTTTTCTGACTCACAACCTTGCATTGTTTTGTGTCTAACCCCCTCCCCCACCCTGAACCTGCACACCTCCCCTCCGACTCCTGCTTAATTACAGAGGTATCAAAAAGCCTGATGTAGAAAGGCATCATCTTTTGACTAAATGTTTCTGCCTTGCTTCATAGGAATCCCCAGTAGTGTGCTTGCATGTAAGTAACCCACTGCCCTCTAGGTGGATCCATACTATTAGTGCATCCAAGTGCCCCACCTGCCCACTAGGTGGCTCCATACTTTTAGCTTTAGGGTATCTAAATCCCTTTACCTACTCTTCATCGAATCCCACTAACACAGTTCTTAGTCATCTCTTTATTATTGTTCTCTCTCACACTGTGGTCTCAGTATAACCATACAAATATTTCCTTAAATCACTCTGCTATAATCCCATTTCTATCTTTTTTAAGCCTCTTACCTTCTTATATATCTCACCATACTTACCTTCAGACTTCAGCACTCCAGTGACTGATTGTTCTCCTTGATCTTCTTCTTTTTGGCTCTACCTGCTCCGATCGCCCTGCAGACTCACTCCATTCCCCTACCCTGCCCCCAATTTCCACCCACCCACAGTTGTCCTACACTTATCACCTTGCCATTCCCCCTCAACTGACACCACTCCCACTCATCAGAATCAATCAGCATTAACCAATCATTCACAGGATACAGCTCTATTATTCAAACTCTCTCCAGTCTGTCACTATATGCTAGTTATAAATACCCCAACTCTATTTTACACAAGCATTACTCAAATACCCCTACAATGCCTCCACATACTTTTAACAAATCTTCAAACTCTAATCCTATTTACTGCTTAATATCCCCACTTATAATTCTCTATCTTCTCACAGCCTATGAATACCAACACCTCCCTGGCACCCACTACCCTAGAACCAACACCAGTACTACTAATCAGCCACATAATTCTAACCAACCACTACCCCACCTCTCATCAAACTCTTCTAATGCAAAAACTGAACATCCCATTCCTGCTTCATATATTAATTCTGGAACTAAATACTACCACAAACTCTACTATCAGCCCTAAAAATAACACCCATACTTGCCTACAAAACTCAAATAATGCCCCCAACTCCTAGTGTGTCACCTAAACATTAGAAGTATAAACAAGAAAATTCCCTACTTACATGCCCTCCTGGATGTCCACTCCCCTGATATACTATGCCTTACTGAGACCTGCCTGAAGCCTACTACCATTGATAATGAGATTATACCCCCGGGGTACAATATATTAAGACTTGGTCACATCTCTATGAAAGGAGTGGGGGTAGCCATCTTGCATAAATCCACTCTGGAAGTATCCAAAACTAGTACCCCAAATGCCTTGTTTACTAACAGTGCAGAAATACTCATCACAAAGGTCCAACCCAACAAATGCAAATCTATAAACATTGCATGTATCTATATTCCCCCAGGTGACAACACAAATACCATGGAGGGTTTCTTCTAATGGCTCTCCACTAACTGCCCCCAGAAAACTATTATTCTCTGAAATGTTAATATCAACTGGAATACTTGCTCTTCAGACTTCCCCTCCACCCATATAAATTTGCATGGCTTCTCCCAGATGATATCTTCCCCAACCAGAATAAATAAGCCTAACAAAAAGGAAAGTATCCTAGACTGGACATTAATAAACAACCTACCTCAGATATATAAAACAGGCACCCTACCTGAGGACTTTGGTGATCACCTCCTGACCTATATAATCAGGAAAAGAAATTACATCCCTCAACAATCTTCCTTTAAAACCATTAGAAGTTGTAAGAACTTTATTCAGACTAAATTTCAGAATGAACTTAACACATGTGACTGGTCCAACCTATGGCTACTTCCACTAGATGAAGCGGTCTCATACGTTAACTCTACATTTCTTGCTATCCTGGATAACCATGCTCCCGCACGCACTATCAGTACCAATAACAAAGTAGCACCATGGCTGTCCAATGATACAAGACAAAAAATTATTAGCAGAAACAAAGCGTGGACTTCCTGGAGAACCACTAAATCCCCAAAAGACCACCTTATATATAAACAGCTGAGAAATTATACAAAGATGTCTATTATGCTAGACAAAAAGAATTACTACTGTAATCTGCAACAAAAACACCAAAATCAACCACAAAAATTCATAAACAAACTTCTCCACCCAGGCCAATCAGCTACCCCTACCCCCTTAACTACCCCCAAGAACCTCCTAAAATTGTTGCAAAAACATTTAACACTTTTTTTTACAGAAACCGTGCAATCCCTAGCCAGTAAGCTATCTCCCTATACCCTAAGTACCACCAACCTCACACCTGATAATAAGATCCCCTTTAAGCTTGATCCAGTACCAACATATTTTGTTAAGTCCCTACTTAAAAAACTGAAACCCACCACCCTTTCAGCAGACCTATTACCTGCAGAATATCTCCAAAAAGCCACTAATGAAATAGCATACCCCATATCAATTTTAATCAATAGAACTATCCACGAAGCCTATATCCTCCACATCTGGAAAATCTCCCACATTGTTCCTCTTCATAAAGGGGGAGATTCCACTGAACTTTCAAATTATAGGCCTATAGCTATTCTGTTTCCCTTGGCTAAAATAATGGACAAATGTATCCACAAGCAATTTCTTGACTAGCTGAATCAAAGCACTCTCCTAGCTCCCTCCCAGCATGGATTTAGACTTTGTCATAGTACAACATCAGCCCTTCTCTCCTTCTCCCATACAATAAATCAAAACCGTAATGACAACAAGCTCTCCTCAGCCCTCTTCCTTGACCTATCAAAGGCATTTGATATGGTAAATCAGCAGCTACTCTTAAACACATTAAAATCACTCTCCATAGATAACCCAGCAATGACCTGGTTTCATTCTTACCTAAGTGACAGACAACAAGCTGTACTATGTAAGAATAACCCATCGTCCCTTTTACCAGTCACCCTTGGAGTCCCACAGGGATCTATATTAGGTCCCCCCCTATTCTCCATATTCATTAATGACCTGTACAAAGTCATCCCTGATGCAACTTGTATTCAGTATGCAGATGACTCTACCCCAATCTGCTCTGCCACCTCCCCCACAGATTTACAATCCTTGTCCCAAATCACTTTCAATAAAGTAGAGAACTGGCTCACTGGTCCCAACTACTATTAAACCCAAATAAAGCCAAACTATTACTCTCCTCCCCCACACGCAAGGTCCCCTCACCACCTCTCACCATAATATTTAACAATGGTACCATAATTTCCCCAGAACCTAGTAGTAAACTACTGGGAGTGATCATCGACAACAACCTCAAGTTTGATGCTCACATAGACAAAACTATTAAAACAGTTAATAGAAAATTAGGTTCTTTATACAGGATTAAACCATTCCTAACCCCATCTGCTAGAACTGTTATTGCCCGTACAAATCTGCTATCGACCCTTCTTTATGCCTCACCCATCTTCATAAACCTAAGCAAATCAAATCTCAATAAATGTACTAGGTACTACAATAACACTGCCAGATTTGCCAGAGGATCAGCTTATAGAACCCATTACTGCCTTAACCTTCAATCGTTAGACTGGCTTGAACTACCCTATCAACTGCAAATTAACTAACTAATAGTTGTTCACAAAATCCTCTACCAGCCAGACAGTACAACAATACTGAAAAATATTATCACCCCCTACAGTAACCTAAGCTCCCTTCGGTCTTCCAAAAAAATTGCTAGTGCAAACTGTTAACATCAACAATTCAGCTGGTGAATCACTATTCGCCAACTCTGCCGGTAAAAACTGGAACCTACTTCCTGTTTAACTCACAACTGGCCCCTCCTTATTCCAATTAAAAAAATCCCTTAGGATATACCTAAAAATGCAGTGGCTTTGTCCCTGTACAAACCCTGACTAACCCCCACTCAAACATAATTAAAAAATGAGAACCTCATTAATTACAAGAATAAAACTCTGACTCTGTTTAAAATTCTAGGTATCACCCACCCACCTACTGGAAAGATTTAAAGTTAACACTACACCATGTATGATAACCACCTTAATATATGTGTTTTCCTTTTTCAGATGAATGTAACTATTTCTTTCTCAGCTACTTGCTTCCAACCTTTGCTGTGTGTATGTGAGAAACACATGTACCTGTGTGTACATATCGTTAAACAAATCTCAGTTTTGTGATAACTCACTGTAATAATTTCACTGTATTTACACTTGTTTTTGTACATTTGGAACTTTTCTCCCTGGGTCTCTTCTGAAAATGGACCTGTATCCAGTCGAACTTTTCCAGTTAACAAATGTAAAATAAAATAAATAAAAATGAAGAACAAATGTGAAATGGCATCAGGGGGACCTTATGTCCCATGAAGAACAAATGTGAAATGGCTTCATGGGGATCTTATGTCCCATGAAGAACAAATGTGAAATGGCATCTGGGGAACCTTATGTCCCATGAAGGACAAATGTTAAATGGCTTCATGGGGATCTTAAGTCCCATGAAGAACAAATGTGAAATGGCATCAGGGGAACCTTATGTCCCATGAAGGACAAATGTTAAATGTCAAAAGGGGGACCTTATGACCTATGAAGAACAAATGTAAAATGAAGGTCCCCAGACCTTATGTCCCATGAAGAAAAAAATGTGAAATGGCATCAGGGGGACCTTATGTCCCATGAAGAACAAATGTGAAATGGCTTCATGGGGATCTTATGTCCCATGAAGAACAAATGTGAAATGGCATCAGGGGAACCTTATGTCCCATGAAGGACAAATGTTAAATGGCTTCATGGGGATCTTAAGTCCCATGAAGAACAAATGTGAAATGGCATCAGGGGAACCTTATGTCCCATGAAGGACAAATGTTAAATGTCAAAAGGGGGACCTTATGACCTATGAAGAACAAATGTAAAATGAAGGTCCCCAGACCTTATGTCCCATGAAGAAAAAAATGTGAAATGGCATCAGGGGGACCTTATGTCCCATGAAGAACAAATGTGAAATGGCTTCATGGGGATCTTATGTCCCATGAAGAACAAATGTGAAATGGCATCAGGGGAACCTTATGTCCCATGAAGGACAAATGTTAAATGGCAAAAGGGGGACCTTGTTATACTCTCATATTCTCTCTCTCTCATGGTTGGTTCACAATTATTTTGTTTCTTTCATATCATCACTATAAGATTATCTCCTCTTTTTTGTAACTCAGAAGTATTACAAACATTCAGGGATTAAAACAATATCTTGTACCTAGTCACATTTCTTGGAGATTCTTCACAGAGTCAAGAACAAACCAAAATTGCAAATCCACTTTCCCCATTCCCAGAAACATAATCCTCTAAACATGTTATCAGGAGGATGCATTTGAAGCATTTCTGAAAGGAAAAAAGGGAACAAATGACTTTTATTAGGCTCTATCTCAGAAGGCTGAAGTTTCAAAATTTTGAATCTGATATGGTTGAAACCATATGATAAAAGTTTTAAAACTTTGAATATTTTAATGGAGATCTCCATACAGCGCGGAAAGGGAAGATTTCCCTTTTCTGCACTGTAGTACGATCTCAGAGTTGGTATATTTAAGTAGTGGGGGTTGTGGAGGCTGCAGGGGGGCTTGCCCCCTCCTGCTTAGAGTGTTTACATGGTTTGTTTTTGTAGGTTGCTGTGTTTTTATTATATTTTCGATGTTTCAAAACATCGATTATATGGTGTTGACCATATCAAATTCGAAGTGTTGAAACTTTGATCTTGTAATATTGACCCTTTTATTAATACTGATATTATGCACTTGTTTTTGTGCACAGAAAATTCCATTTCTTAATGTATCCGTGTTGTACTGTATTACTGGCAAACAGCTATATTCTTCTCTACACTTAGAAGGTACATTAAGTTGACAAACGAGGAAGAGATTTATTTAATGCTGCTACTTATCAAGGTATGTTAAGATGGCAGACGGACTGAGAAAGGGATTTATATAATGCTGCTAGGTTCAACATCATGGGTTATAGAACATGTCACTGTACAGGAAACAGGATTACACTTTTTTAAAGCAATCTATAACAGGGGCAGCTCATGCTATTGGGCTGCAGGACTGCAGCCCCCAACTATAAAAGGAAAAGAAAACTAAAGTAAAAAAGAAAACAAACGCGAGTCCCAAAACATCATGTATGTGCACTCGCGGCATTTCCCAATCCAGACTGCTGGTGAACCAGTCCCAGAGCATGCACACAGAAACTGGACTGTCTCACCAGCAGTCTGGATTAAGACGACAGCATTTAGCAGTAGAGATCCCAGATGTCTATGCAGTTACAACTGCATAGACAGGCTGCTACCCAGTCTGCTCTCACATGAGAGAAGGACTTGCTCTCACAAGCTTTACTGTGGAAGGGACGATGAGCCTTTGAATGAACGGACTTGAATGTGGAGTTTGATTTTACTGCCGCAGGAAGGAATGGACTTTGCAGCTGGGCTCAGGTAGGGTGTGTGTGTGTGTGTGTGTGTGTGTGTGTGTGTGTGTGTGTGTGTGTGTGTGTGTGTGTGTGTGTGTGTGTGCGCAAAATGCCCCAGTTAAATATACCTAGTGGCTAGATAGACTCAAACCCTGTACCTTGGGACCATGTAGCAAGAACTTGAATTCCCCATCCAACACCACTTGTGAAATATTTCTGAATTTTGAATAATGACAGGCATTTTAATTTCAGACTTCATATTCTTCAGAAAGTACATGGTAACACAAAACCTTTTATTCTAGCAATTTTCTGTTTATAAGATCAATATTTGAAATTTGTCCCTATTTTTGGGACTGTATTCCCCCAATATTGGCTTTGTCCAGGATTTTTGTGCTAAGAGGTTGAGAGCTATAGTGAGAACTGAATTCACTAAATATGCTTGGGAGCTGTATTCCTCCATTATTGGCTTTGCCTAGGTGTTTTGTGCTAAGAGATTGAGAGCTATGGTGAGAACTGAATTCAGTAAATGATAGCCATTTAAGTTTCAGCCTACCTGTCTTTCAAGAAACAACTGATATGGCATAGTGCTATGTTGCTTTGACTGCAGTGCACTGGGTCCAGGGTTCAAGAATTGGCAGTGAAATGCATGGTGGTAACACAGCATTTTATTCTAGCAACTTTATGAGATTGTACAATCAATGTTTAAAATGTGTCCCTAGTTTTTCAGCTTTTGTCTCCTCCCCTCCCAATAAATGTTGGCTTTTTCCAGATTGCTTGTGCTTAAAAGTTGAGAGATACAGTTGAGTGTCGAGTGGATTTTACAAGGAGCTTGAAGAGAAGTTTAATGCTGCTTATGCTGAGTCTGCGTGTATTGTTAATAGCACAACAGGTAGTGTACTTGCTTTTGATGCAGAAGGCTGTGGGTTCTACTCCCACAGTATATAGATGCATTGCTGATACTGTACTGTGTTGTACTTTTAAAGGGGGTGGATGCTGCAGTCCTGTGAATGTCCTCTTTGGTGGAGATACCTAAATATTAAAGTTGTTTGCTAGCAGCAACCTCTTCATTAGTTACAGAGCTCTTTAACTTGGAATTATTTAGATGACTTTTACTTCTGCATAGATTGTGCATATTTACTGACACTGGTGGACTGTAGAAGTTTGAATAGACTTTTATGATGGAAATGTTCTGAACTGGGCAGTTTTGTCATTGTTAGTGTATGCATTTTGTTTCACTGTTTACTGGAAAAATGTACAAAACAATAAATTTAAAATGCCCTCTACTGCACTGTATTATATGAGGAATATAATTTAATACAATCAGGAAGGTGTACCAAAGAACACATGGATGTTTCCTG
Organism: Protopterus annectens; assembly: GCF_019279795.1. Taxonomy (NCBI): domain Eukaryota; kingdom Metazoa; phylum Chordata; order Ceratodontiformes; family Protopteridae; genus Protopterus; species Protopterus annectens. The sequence goes on along the minus strand of NC_056743.1, from coordinate 353,527,152 downwards.
TGCAAGAGGCCTATGATTTGAAAATAGCCCAAAGTTAATCTTTATCTGCCACTGGCCAGATGTATTTTCTTTGAATGTGGGTTTCAGTGATGTTTCAATGAATGTGAGTTTTAAGGGAAGAGAGGTTTTAATGCTAAGTCTATTTTCATAGTGAGACTGTATTGCTTTGTTTAGCAGATGCTTGTGCTGTAAAATGTAAAATAAAACTTTTAAATGAAATCCAAATCATTGTAGAAGTAAAGCAGTATGCACATCACAGTGTTTATGGTAAATAGGGTGAAATAGACAAGTAATGGGACATTGGAATTCAACCATGATTTTGTGATGGGGGGAAGGGTGGTGAACTCAGACAGCCCCAGCTGAACTATACCTGTCAACTGTCCAGATTTTTGCAGAATGAATAGATTTTTGCTTCTTATTTTTGGTTTGTTCCTCATAAAATTTGTGGTTTTCTGGCAAATCATTTAGGAATGAAGTCACTAAATAATGAGAGATATTGAGTTTCAGACTCCGTACTCTTCAGAAAAAAGACCTGTTATTCTGTCAACTGACTAAATTTATACAAGAGCAATTTTTAGTACTGTTTGTAGGTTCCTCCAGTATATTTTGCCTTGTCCAGATTTTCTGCGTTAAGAGGATGAGAGGTACGTGCAAATAAATCGCTTTATAGAATTAGGTATATCCAAACTTTTCAACTGTCCCTGATTTTGGCTCAGAGTGTTACTCTCCCCCTAATAATCCCTCTGCAAAATGGCAAATTTGGAAGAAAATGCGGAGGGTTTACAATTAATAAATAATTGTATTGATCAGAGTTATAAATTACTTTTAATTTCAGAAAAGCATCTAGATTCTCTTATTTTGTCAGCTGCTCAAGTTAATAGTACTAATATAAAAAAGAGTCTCTTCTTTGACAGGTTCCCAGCTGTATTGAGTGGCTATTTTATATTTTTGCATCACATTTTCAGTTCATGTTTCATAAAATTGTTTTTTCTAGCAAATTAGTGGCAAATCATTAAAGACTGAAGTTAGAAAATAATGACAGACATTTGAGTTTCAGATATCATACCCTTCAGAAAATTCATACTAATGCAAGACCTACTATTCCATTAACTTTTTAAGTTTATAAAAGCAATATTTAAAAAGTATCCTTATTTCTGGGCCTTTGTCCCATTTCTATTGATGGCTTTGTCCAGATTTCTTGCTCTGAGGTTGAGAGGTATGACAAATGTGTCAGGGCCATCATCGTCAGCCAGAGACATTTCAAATTGTGACATACTTGTTGCAGCCCACTCCCCAACATAGTCTCTGGATGTGTCCAAGCAAGGCAAGGAGCAGTTATGAAGTGTAAGTGTGCAGAGTACCCTCTCATCCAAGGTAGATGCAAGTAACTGCAGCGGCTTTTCATCTGTCCTTGATTTTGCAAAGTGTTCTGGTTTTCTGTCATATTTTTATACTGTTGATTTATGCCTCTTATATAGAAAATGCATGCTGTTGCAGTGCCCTATTTTTCTGTGTTTAAGCCAGAAAGGCTCAACCAGACTCTGCTACACTTTGCTGTGAAGGAAAGGTTAGTTTGCTTTTATTTGGTGTATTTTGTATTACTTTATTGCCTTTTTATATTTTGAATACTGTGGTTTGTTTTCTTCACCTTGTGTTTTACTTGAAATCTGCTTTAACTGCATATTAAAACTTCAAAAGAGACCACAGCTCTGTCTCTTCTGAGTCAGGCAGAAAATGTTTCCCCAACCTCCCACCTGCTTACTGTCGTGTTCTTAAATACCACTGTCTTTCTAGCTGCCTGCCCCTTATGTTAATCTGACCACATATCTCATTTCCTCTCTGCTTTCACTGGCTTGTGTGAGTAATCACAAAATTATCATTTTTGAAATCCCTCCCCTTCAACTATTTAAATTTATTGGCCATCCTACTGTATTCCATAGTACCAGAATACAAAAGTGACCACCCCTTTCAATCCATCTTGCTGTTTTAAAAATAGTAACTCTCCACTAAACCTTAACTTTTTAAACAGGTAAAACTTAAGTTACCTACTTCCACATCTAACTTCTCTAGTGCACACTGCAGTGTGCATTTTTTTTCATCTTACCTTTAAGCATCCCTGTGACTAGCACCAGCTTTAAAACCTACTGGAAAGCACTAGGAAGCCTTAAACTGATACAAGCACTCAACTCTCCTTGTTAATAAGGAGAAATTAATTGTAGGCACTAAACAGCCTATAATTGCAAAGTACCTTGCTAAGGTAAGGGAAAACAGCTCCTGTACTTTACAAAAAAAAAATGCACCAAACCAGGCATGTCCAAGGGTCAGCTTCCGATGATTTCTCCTGTTCACCTGGTAAATCTGGGCATACTGGGGCAATGCAGCAATTGCCTCATGTACACAGACTACCCTCCCCTCCTACCACCCAACACTACAACCTGTGAGAGATGCACTTACAAAGCCAAAATGGAAGAAAAGCCCTCTCTACCCAAGATTGTGCTAGACAGTCAAGAGGAGAAGGTTAACACCTGCACTACACCTCAAGCAACACATAGCCCTTCTAAACACACACCACCAACACCCACATATAGCAACACTAAATCCACATATGCAGAGGCCCTTATCTGTAACCTGCCCAAGAAATAAGGACCTCTGAAGCTGAAATGCAAACAAACACCAGTCACAACCAAAGTGTCACATAGCTCACAACACCAGTGTGCCACCCAGCAACAGCCCCTAAGGCAAGACAACGTACCTAACACTTTAGTCATAGGTGACTCTATAGTCCGACACACTGATGTCCCACTCACCAGGTTGAACAAGGACAAAATTACAGTCAGCTGCCTGTCAGGTGCCAGGATCTGCCACATAACGCATGCACTCAAGTCACTCCACAACAAGTACAAATATGACTCTGTCATTGTCCATGCTGGAGTGAATGACTTGAGACGTACCTCCCTGGACTACATGAAAAGAGACATGGAAGAGCTCTCGGATCATGTGGCCCAGGCAGGTATGACCCTAGCCCTGAGTAGCATCCTGCCTTCGCCCAGAATGATACCACAATATAAGGACAAAATGATTGACTTCAACAATTGGCTAAGCTTATGGTGTCATTCAAAGGGGATCCAGTATCTGTCTGCCTAGGACGACATGATCGACAAACCATGATGCTTTGCCAGATATGGTCTGCACCTGTTGCCCCTGGGATTCAGGTTACTGGCTAAGGCTCTTGCCACCCCTATAGTGCCTTTTTTAGGCAAACTTCAAAGGACAAAACCACCACCGTAACAGGTACAAGCATGCAAAATCTGAAGGTAATGCTACTCAATGCTAGAATTCTAAACCTCAAAATGCAGTCTCTGGAGGCACTCCTAAAAATGGAGAACATCAATATCTGTGCAGTAACTGAGACTTGGTTGAAGGCTCCAGAGAGCACCCCTACAATACCAGGTTACAACTCTTACCACACTTTTCGGCCACCAAACCAGGACCGAAACACTAAAGGTGGAGGAGTGTCAATATTCACCAAGGATATTCACACCACCAGGCTAGTTGCCCAACACAATGCGTCTGAAATTCAATTCTCCAGGTGCAAATAAAACTAGATAAGACTGCAATCCAAATTGTAGCTTGCTACAGATCCCCCACCATACCCCAAGATTCTCACTACACCTTTCTAAACATACTGGAAAATATTAAGATAAAACCAAACACCTTAATACTGGGTGATTTAACTATCCTGCCATTAACTGGGAAAACTACTCATGTACCAACACCTTTGCCCAACGGTTCTTGGAATTCATAAATTCCAATGCCCTGGATCAACTAATCCATAGTCCTACCAGGGGATCCAATATCCTAGACCTGGTCATTACCGACATGGGAAATCGATGCTCAACACCTATGGTCACCCCCTCGTTAGTCAGGTCTGACCATAAGCTAATCACCCTTAACATCCACATTCTACCCCCCAGTAAGGAAAGCTCCATAAAAAACTTCTCCAAAGCCAACTTCATGCTACTCAAGTCAGAAGTGACAAACGTCATGACAGCCATGCAGATGGGAACTTCAACTGCTGAGTCCTACACTAAGGCACTGTGCGAGCACATCCACTCATGCATGAATTGTGCCATCCCAAATAGAACCAAGATGCTCTCATCCAAAAAAAGGAAGCCAATCTGGTGGTCCCCTGCCATAAACAAACTTTACAATAAAAGGAAGAAACTGTTGCAGAAAAGAGGAAAATCCCAGGATGCAAAAAACTCCCTTACCAGCCTCAGTAAGAAACTGAGATTCCTCATAAAATCCTCCAAAGCTAGTTACGAAAATAAAATTGCCAAAGATTCCAAAGACAACCACAAGACATTCTATAATGATGTCAAGAATCTACATGGTAAATGGAATTTTATTGTATTCCCTATAATGTATACTCAGGGTATGCTTTTGTCATCTACTTCTGAAGGAACTCATTTAACTATAGATAATGATCTAAAGTACTGGTATCAGTTGATATCTGATAATAAAGTTAAAAATCTAGATTTCTTAAAACAAGAATTTGATCTAAGAGAAACTTGCTGGTTAGAGGTTCAGACCTTTAGACAACATCTCATTAATAAAATAGATCTAATGTCTATAACAGTTAAAGAATCTATTCCAGCACTGATTGATTACTTGATATTAAATTTACAACATAAAGTTTCTGATAAAGGTAAACTTTCATACATACATAAAATTATCAGACAAGAAACTTTTTACAGTGTAGATTCATACTGGAATTATTTCACTTCTATTAATGGGGACCCACCAAATCAACAAGATAAACAATATATATTGGAATCTGCTTATAGAACTATGTCTTCCATTGTCTGGAGACTTTATACATGGAAATTTTTACATAGATCTTTCTATACACCATTGATGATGAATAAAATAAATAATAAAGATAATTTATGTAAGAGATGTAATGTAGAAATCAATGCTGACTGGGCTCATGTTTTATGACTGTATAAAATTGAAAGAATACTGGAAGTCAATTAATGAATTTTTGCAGGCTCTTTTTACAGATAATTTCATTATTTCTAAATCTCTTATATTATTCAACACACCTGTACCTCAAAGTGTTAAAAAGGTTAAGCTTCCCTTGTTATGGTCTATTCTAGCAGTGGCTAGGAAAATAATAACTAGAAATTGGATTTCAGATACACCTCCTTCATTCAATGAATTTAAAAATGTTATGAATATAGTGTGCCATATGGAAATAAACACAATTAGGACAAGAACAAATAGAAAAACATCTTATTATATTGTATGGGATAATTTACAAAATTTGTTAAAAAAATTTTAATTTCAATAACATGGTATTTTAGTTTAATTAATTGATCTGATTGTAGTGGATGTCTTTGTAAATATTGTTGAATATTATAATAATACCTATTTTTAATTACTTGTATAAAATTGTTATGATATTTCTCTTATATGTTAAAACAATAAACCTGTTTTGAAAAAAAAAGGAATCTACATCGTAATGCTCAGATCTGCTCTGAGCTAAAACAGAATGGCATTAAATATACTGATCCCAAGGATATTTCCAATATCCTGGCAGATCGATTCAGTGCCAACTTCACCCCCCTCTCACCCTCTAAATTGCCCATCTCAATACCAGAAGATTGCCAAATTCCGGTAATAACAGCCACACAGGTAAAAAACGCACTCTCCAAAGCTAAGAATACAGCATCCATGGGACCAGATGACATCCCGGGCTGTGTACTACAATATGAACCGGCACCTCACCTAAGTGTCATATTTAATCATAGCCTCACCTCAGGTTTTGTGCCCACTGAGTGGTGCAGAGCTACAGTTATCCCACTCCACAAGGGAGGATCCACCTTGGATTTTGGAAACTACCATCCCGTCAGTCTGACAAGCCTTATCTGCAAGACCATGGAGCGTATTATCATGGAACTTATAAACAAAGACATTGGCAACCTTCAAACACTGGGCCCCACCCAGTTTGGGTTCGTGAAGGGCCGTTCTTGTCTCCTGAGCCTGATTGACTTCTTCAAATCAGTCTCCAGAGCCATAGACAAGGGTAAGGTGGTTCACACAGCCTATCTAGACCTTGCCGAGGCCTTTGACACCATCCCCCACTCTGGAATCATAGATAAACTTGCTAAGCTGGGCATTAATCCCTACATCACCCAATGGGTTGCTAACTGGCTTACTGATAGAACTCACACTGTAAAAGTAGCTGACTCCAAATCCATCTCCAGACAAGTGGAGTACCTCAGGGTTCAGTCCTGGGACCTCTCTTGTTTGGCATCTACTTCTCTGAAGTAGTGGCCAACACTAAGGGACTCTGGCTAACATAGTTTGCAGATGACTACAAACTGGGAGCCATTACTAAATCCCCAAATGATGTGGATACTCTACAAAAGGGCTTTACAGAAACAGATGCTTGGTGCCAGAGCCATGGGCTCAAGCTTAATGCCAAGAAATGTATAGTTATCCCCTTTGGGGAAAAAACATGTACCCATGAATTACTATATATAGGTGGCAGTACACTAAACACCAAAAGTGTGATAAGAGACTTAGGGACACAGGTGGATAGTGGTCTCACTTTCGATAACCACATCACCACAACAGTCAGGAAATCCTTCTATGTGGCACACCCCATCACTAAGGGCTTTTCATCCAGAAAAAAGGAGGTCATTGTCCCACTGTACTCATCCCTCATTAGACCCATTATAGAATACAACGCCCCATTTGGCATGTACCTCTCAAGACATCTGCAACAAATGGAAAGGCCGCAGAACTACCTCACTAAAAGAATCACAGACATAAAGCAGATGGCCTATGCTGACCGCCTTAAAAAACTCCAGCTATACTCTGCCACATATCGTCTACTCAGAGGTGATCTCTGCTTGACATACAAGGCCATGTCAAACCCAGAGCTGTTGGACATGCTACACTTAAAGAAATCCCAATCCCTCAGAGCTACACGCTCCAGGGATCTAAACCTTGTCATCACAATAAACAAAACATGCTGGAGGGATAGGTTCCTGACCCAGAGACTCCCCAGACTCTGGAATAGATTGCCCATACATGTCAAGCAGAGTGCCTCTTTGGACCTCTTCAAGAGGAACCTTGACAATTGGATGGGAGAAAGGAAATTCACCCCAGGGATCACGTCAGTCGCCCTGCTAGACAGGGGTCCAGGGAAGTAAATAGTGTGGGAAGAAATAGCCAGGGAATTGTTATGGCTAGGCTTGTATAGGCCCTAGGGCTGATAGCCTAGTACCAACCTATGGACCTAGGAAGTAGCAATGCTTTAATGAACATCAGGTAAACTTGTGTGAGACTGTAAGATGCAAGTAAACATTAATAAGCGTACTGTTAAAGAATTACCAACATTGAAAGCCTTTTTGTTGTTGCCATGCAGAGAATATTTACATAACAAGATAGCGTATAAGCCTTTGGTATTGAAATGCATATGACAGTATTTGTAATAAAGGACAGGATTACAGTATTTTCAGAAGCTCATTACATTTGTTGGAGACTTGCAGTCATCTTTGAAGGCTTTACCCGTAAACTAAACAGAATGCCAATCTATCATGTGTGGTCCATAACCTGTGCAGTAATCCTTTAAGGACTTTATCTAGAGCTTGTTTCATGTTTGTTGTTCATTTTTTACCTTGATCATGTTTTTCCCCATGAAACAAGTAAATAGTTGTTGTCAGGCAGCAGGTCTTTATTGGATAAGAAACATTTTTAGAAGTGGGGGTACTGCTACTTTCAGCATGTTACTTGGTACTTTTATAAAGCTGAATATAAATTATAATTAGAACTGCATTGCAAGGAGAAGTGGTTTGAGTTGAATGCTACTTGTTTTTTTATACTTAATTTTGACTGGCATTCCAGTAATGTATTTAAAAAGTAATATATTTTTCATGCCTTGCAACCTTTTTGTTTTCATCTAGATATTAAGTAAGCTGTCATGTAGCCAATGCACTGAAATAATTTTGTCTTGATTGGACTCTCATAATGACAGTTTGGCAGTGGCACCCAGGGCAGCGTATTTAATTAAAGTCCCAGTTTTTGCAGATTTTGGCATAGCAACACCCCTTCCTAGTTGGCCACACCCCTTACTGTTAACCCCACCCATTCTGCTGTCTCCTGCAGCCCCCCTTTGATTTGAAGTCACCAGCTGCCACTGATAATATATCAAAGCTACAATCCATCTCTCCTTTATTGGTCATTTCAATTACTTTTATTTTCCTTTCTCACTCTAACTTCTCTAACCGGTTATATCCTCCAATATCTCAGACTATGTTCTCTTGCTTACTAATACAGTCTTGTCTGTGTGTGTCATGCACTTTCTTCGTGTATATCTGAAGTGCTGGACACATTATTTATATCCCAATGCCTTTGTTAGAATTCTAAACTGATACATTTTCCACTGCTCATTATACCGTCATGGCCAATCATCTATTTTGCTACCAAGACTTTTGAGTTTACTGAGCTAAAGTCACTGCTCAGGAATTTTATTTCTGCCTGAAATTGTTCCCTTTGTCTTAGTTTTATGTCCACACCACACTTCTTATTTCTCACTTTTCTCTGTTTGACCTGACCCCTGATGCCCCTCATTGCAGTTTATGGGTATATTTATTAAATATGCCAAGTGCTCACTATAGGAGGGCGAGAGGTATACTTTATATACTTTATAGAGTCAGTCTGACTAAATACATCATGGAGGCTGTGAATACATTCACATTCCTCATGTTTCTTATGGAGCATTTTGACAGAAATAAAAAGCAAGATGTTGCCAAAGTAAATAAAAGATATCTGCAGAAATGAAGAAATGTGTTTGCTTTCAAGAGTTTATGTGTCTAGATCTGCAGGTGATGAAATTACAGTTAGAAAAATTGTACAGCTATATTCCAATAAAGTTGATAGCTCTAAAGCAATTTACCAAAAATGGGAGCTAAACTTCAGAGAGTCAGTTTAGTGGTCTCAGTGAGCACAGTAGCTAGGAATATTTTGTACGTTCTCCTACATTTTTGAATGCCAATGCAACATAATCTTTGCTGATATTTAACATTTTTAACTTGTATATGAATAAGAAAGATAAAATAACACAAAAAAATCACACAATAGGTTCAGAAACTGCTGTGAGCCTATTATGAACTTGTCATTTGTTCACCATTTGGTGATTGCAAAGGCGTAAAGTGCTACATTAGAGACTATGGATGCTTACATCAATAAGCTAAAAAGTCAACCAAATGCTATTAATTTGGTGTCCATAACAGAGAGAACAGCTTGTAGTATTACACACTATTAGATGAGGGACAAGTCATTAAGAGAACTAGGACTGACTTTACAAAAGTTGTGAATCTATAAAGAATCAGTCAGATTACAAATACAGAATTACAGGCATCAGGTGAAAAAATTGAACTGTGTAAAATAAAACATATAGAAAGGCGAAATATCATTGTCACAGAGCTGCTGTCCAAACTAACTCCTCCCTTCCCTCATATTACAAACAGCACTCCTTTTACAGAACAATCTCCATGGCATGTAATCCAGTCTTATCAGCCACAACACTTTATAGTTATAATAGCTTTCTTCTACTCTAATATCGTGCCCTCTCCTCTATCGTTTCTCATTTCTCTCCACCTCTCACACTGTATCATACATATTCATGTGTGTCACATAGTTGCAGAGATGTGTTACACGTAGTCCCATACATATTCTAACTATGTGTGTCACATAGTTGCAGAGATGCCTTACACGGAGTCCCATACATATTCATGTGTGTCATGCAGATGCAGAGATGCCTTACACAGAGTCCCATACATATTCATGTGTGGTTAAATAGTTGCAGAGATGCCTTACACAGAGTCCCATACATATTCATGTGTGTCACATAGTTGCAGAGATGCGTTACACAGAGTCCCATACATATTCATGTGTGTCACATAATTGCAGAGATGCCTTACACAGAGTCCCATACATATTCATGTGTGTCACATAGTGGCAGAGATGCATTACATGGAGTCCCATACATATTCATGTGTGTCACGTAGTTGCAGAGATGCCTTACACTGAGTCCCATACATATTCATGTGTGTCACATAGTTGCAGAGATGTGTTACACGGAGTCCGATACATATTCATGTGTGTCACATAGTTGCAGAGATGCCTTACACAGAGTCCGATACATATTCATGTGTGGTTACATAGTTGCAGAGATGCCTTACACAGAGTCCCATACATATTCATGTGTGTCACATAGTTGCAGAGATGTCTTACACGGAGTCCCATACATATTCATGTGTGTCACATAGTTGCAGAGATGCCTTAAACGGAGTCCCATACATATTCATGTGTGTCACATAGTTGCAGAGATGCCTTACACGAAGTCCCATACATATTCATGTGTGTCACATAGTTGCAGAGATGCGTTACACAGAGTCCCATACATATTCATGTGTGTCACATAGTTGCAGAGATGTCTTACACGGAGTCCCATACATATTCATGTGTGTCACATAGTTGCAGAGATGCCTTACACAGAGTCCCATATATATTCACGTGTGTCACATAGTTGCAGTGATGCCTTACACAGAGTCCTCATACATATTCACGTGTAGTTACATAGTCTGATGGCTTACACAGAGTCCTCATACATATTCATGTGTGGTTACATAGTTGCAGTGATGGCTTACATGGAGTCCTCATACATATTCATGTGTGGTTACATAGTCGCAGTGATGGCTTACATGGAGTCCTCATACATAGTCATGTGTGGTTACATAGTTGCAGTGATGCCTTACATAGATTCCAATACATGCATATTCATGTGTGGTTACATAGTTGCAGAGATGCCTTGAGCTACAGATACTCTGTCCTTCATATCCATGCTATTTTGCTTAAACCATTTGGTGTTTTACCAGGAGGTTATTGTATCGAATAAGTCCTGCAGCTATACAGGGATACATGGTGTAATGAAACTGCATCTCACTCTCATGAGCAGAAGTGAACTGAAATGTAACTGAATGAAAATCTTAAATGTTATTAAGAAGCAATTAAATACAACAGAATTGGTAAACAGTATATGTACTGCTTCATGAAGAGGTCTGAATACAGTGAGTATAAGAAATGTACTTTGTTGAGGGAGATTAACAATGCCATACACCAACCTCTTTCCAATAGTATATATAAAATAGCACTCTGGCAGATGAAGAAAGACTGGGTACAGTTAATATGTCATAAGGAAATTAAAGATTCTTTACAATTCCACAAAACAAGCTCTCTGACAAGAAAACAATGCTCCAGACTTCCTATGTTAAATGTCAAGAGGAAGTTGTAGATTCCTTATACTTCTTTTGAGTATTCCATCAGTAGTTCAGGGATTTCAAAGAGTTGCTGCACAAGAAATTGAAGGCTTGGAATGTGCTGTAATGATGATCTATTATTGTAGGGTTAGACAGAAAAAGAAACTAATGCAGCTGTTAAATTGATTAAGGCAATATACATTTAACTTGTGTATTAAATATGTCAGATACATTCTAATTTTAGAGGCACAGAACATGTAAAAGTACTTGTGTGAATGCCAAAGTCAGTAGACAAGGAGCATTTCAGAGATCTCCAGGAATGAGGAAGCATCTTGCTCAATATGTACCTAATACATATGACATATTTATTACTCTAAGAAAATTGTTAGAGCATTCTACAGCCAGGGATGCAACTATGAACAGCAACTGAGTCTGGAAATGCTCAAGAAGCTAGTTATAAATGCAGCAACGTGCGCACATAATGAGAAAAAAGTGCAAGTTGTGTTACAAGTAAATGTCAGTAAGGATGGGGCAGAAGTCATGCTGTTACAATAGAAAAGATTAGTTGCTAGTTGGTCATAATCCTTTAGACAGATATTCAGATGGAAAATAAATTGTTAGTAGAAGAGTCCGGATGTAAGAAACTCCATGACAAAAATGTATAGTAAAACAATTCAGATGGAAACAAGCCACAAACCCTTGCAAAGTAGACTGATAACAATTGTTGCACTAGGTATCTCTAGCCTGTACCTTCTGGATTTCTTTGAGAAGGTCACTAAAGTTACAGACGAGGACAAAACAGTACATACCAACTACCTCAATCTGGCAAAAGTATTTGACACAATACCTAACTTAGGTACAATAGATAAACTCACAAATTTAGGCATAAATCCCTATGTCACCCAATGAATGACCAAGTGGATCATGGCTAGGACACATGAAGTCAGTGTGAGGGAATCTACCTCCACCAAAATGCCATTTAATACTGGTGTCCCACATGGCTCAGTACTGGGAACTTTCCTGTTTGGAATATACTTTTCTGAAGTCGAGGTAAATGTAGAGGGTCTTTGGATGATCACATTTGCTGATGACTGTAAGGCTTGTGTGATAACTGAATCCCCAAAATTTTTATTTATTTATTTATTTATTTATTTTACATTTGTTTACTGGGAAAATGACCAACTGGGCAGGGCTGCCAATTTTCAGTGGAGCAGCAGGGAGAAAAGCTCCATAAAGTAATTACACGTAATAATAAAAAACAGTAATAAATACAGCATAAAATACAGAGGTAAAAATACAGCATAAAATACAGAGGTAAAAATACAACATAAAATACAATGATAGAAATAGACAGTAAGTTGAGGTAGCATATATACTAGTACACAGTAATAGAGACAATACGCAATTACAACAGTCGCATCACTTGCACAACGTTTTGTAGACAATACTCAATTACAACAGTCGCATCACTTGCACAACATTTTGTAGACAATACGCAATTACAACAGTCGCATCACTTGCACATTTTGAGTTACATGCATTTATACAAACAGTTTATACATTTAGTAAAAATAGCATCAAGCTTCCTGATTAGTTTATACTTTGGGTAAATATAGTCAAATCTCTGTGTCCAGTGGTGAATGCATATGATGGTTGTATAAGTAGGCACAAAATGAGGCACAGTAAACCATAAGAGTATGCAGCACTAGTAATGCTGATGTGCATTTTGTCTGCTTTTATGGTCTAGAAGTACTGAATGAGATGAGAGGAGGTGTGTGCAAGACGGTTGGTGTTTTTTACCCAGGGCTAGTACAGGAGCAAGTCCATGAGTTGGATAGGTGTAACTTAAGAAGGCTTTTAAAGTCATGTGTGTTTTCTAGTGACTAGATGTCTAGAGAAAGAGTACTCCAGCTTGTTGTGACAGCAGCAGCACAGAGGGAGACGCAGCTTGTTGTGACAGCAGCACAGAGGAGACGCAGCTTGTTGTGACAGCAGCAGCACAGAGGGAGACAACTTGTTGTGACAGCAGCAGCACAGAGGAGACAACTTGTTGTGACAGCAGCAGCACAGAGGGAGACGCAGCTTGTTGTGACAGCAGCAGCACAGAGGGGGACGCAGCTTGTTGTGACAGCAGCAGCACAGAGGGAGTCCCCAGAGTTACATTTGCTTTTAGTGATGTCAGCCAGTGATTTATTGGTGCTTCTCAGTGGACGATTGCTGGTCTAGTGGTGTAGGAGTTCCTATAGGGCTTTTTTTTAGGGGGGGGGTAATAGAGGATTTGGTGGGCTATTGTTGTAAGTTGGTGGAAAGTAGTAGGTTTGGTAATTCTAGCCAGGATAGTTTTTTAAGGGACTGTCAATGATGGGATCTGTACGGTTAGACAGTTATGAATTTTGATATTTTGTTCTAGCAGATTGTTAGTTTATTTAGGTCACTTTTGTTTAGACTGGTCAGTACTGGGAGGCATACAGAAGTGTGGAGAGCATGTATGTTCTTGCAATTTTGACTTTACTTTCAGAGGTTAGGTAATGTTTGCATCTAATGAGGGTGCCTAGCTTTTTATGAATCTTTGCGGTGGTTTGAGCTACATGTTTGTCGAATTTCATATTGTGAAATATGGTTACTCCTAGTAGTTTAGTTTGGGCAATGGTGTGATGAGGATATTGTTGAAGGATGTTATTTTAAATAATGTAAATGGGTCAGTAGCCTTAGAGGGATGGAATAGCATTATATGGGCTGTTTTAGGGTTACATTTTAGGTGTTAGACAGAAAGCCATTTTTCTATTGCTGAAAAGGATTCTTGGGTGATTTGTTGTAATTGTTAGAGTGATTTGGCACAGCACATTAGGGTAGAATCATCAGCATATTGGATCATGTTGGCATGGAGGGTAGCCTTGTGCAGGTTGTTGGTGAATTTGGTAAAGAGAAGGGGTCCAAAGATGGATCCCTGTGGAACACCTATGTTTACAGGGAGAAGGGGAGACAAGGTGTTTTCCCATTTTATGACTTGACGACGGTTTGTGAGCTAATCATTGAACCATGATACAGTAGAGTTGTGAAGTTTGAGTTCTGAGAGTGCAGTTAGTAGTTTGGAATGGGAAATGATGTCAAAGCTTTGGAGAGGTCTAAGAATATAGAAGCAGAAAAGATGGTGCAGTCAACACAGCCAAGGCCAGTTTAAAACCACTTTAATAAAATAACAAAAACAGAACAGATAAGCACTTTCAAGCTATCAGCCCTTCATCAGATCTACTACTCTAACACATGGACAACGTCTAAATAAGAAGAGACTGTAACAAGCATTAACAATCCAACCAATCAAGGTCTTACAACAGAAGTACTTAATAGGGCAATTAATGAAACAATTTGCGTGCTCTCGATGCAGGCTTTAAAGGGACAACCCCATGCAAGCCAGGTAGTCTATCAGCTGGTAACTTCACTATCCATCTCATTTCTGCCATTTCTGTGCTATGCACAATGTCACCCTCCCTTTTTTCCTTAAGTACCAGTTGTATAGCCAAAAAATTAAAGCAATGCCCTGGGCAATCTATGATGCGCTGACCAAGAGCATTAGTTGAATTTTTTGGCACATGATGAGGCAACTGCTCTGGCTGAATTGAAATCACACCCAGATTTGTATTTTTGACCTATGGATAAAAGGGGATGCACTAGTGGTTCTTGATAGATCGGCATATTGTTGAGCTATGAGATGAATGCTCAAAGATGGATGTACATATGAGAAAATCACATGAGCTGCTGTGATGAAGATACTTTCTTGTGTCAAGGATTCTTTGTAGGACTTGTTTATGTCTTGTGGCATACATCATGACTTGTATGATTACTTTTTGGTCATCACTCCAGTCATACCTATCATACATGGATTGCCTAAAATACATAAACACCTGGTGGACCCACCCCATGTGACCTATGCTACCTGTTCTGTTTTCCTGTTTTTTTGTTATTTTATTAATGTGGTTTTAAACTGGCCTTGGCTGAGTTGACCGCACCATATTTTCTGCTTCTCCTTTGGTTTTTTATTCAGGATTGGACTTTGGCTGCAGTTTGTATAGCTTTTCTGTTGCAGGTCTAAGAATATGGAAGAAACCAGGTTACCTTTGTTTCGCTGTTGATTTACATTTTTTTTATTTTATTTGCAGTTGGTTTATCAGGATAGTCCATTGGGCCAAAATGAACCCGTTTTCAATGGAGTCCTGGGGAGAAAAGCTCTATTCAGATGGAAACAAGCCACAAACCCTTGCAAAGTAGACTGATAACAATTGTTGCACTAGGTATCTCTAGCCTGTACCTTCTGGATTTCTTTGAGAAGGTCACTAAAGTTACAGACGAGGACAAAACAGTACATACCAACTACCTCAATCTGGCAAAAGTATTTGACACAATACCTAACTTAGGTACAATGGATAAACTCACAAATTTAGGCATAAATCCCTATGTCACCCAATGAATGACCAAGTGGATCATGGCTAGGACACATGAAGTCAGTGTGAGGGAATCTACCTCCACCAAAATGCCATTTAATACTGGTGTCCCACATGGCTCAGTACTGGGAACTTTCCTGTTTGGAATATACTTTTCTGAAGTCGAGGTAAATGTAGAGGGTCTTTGGATGATCACATTTGCTGATGACTGTAAGGCTTGTGTGATAACTGAATCCCCAAAATTTTTATTTATTTATTTATTTATTTATTTTACATTTGTTTACTGGGAAAATGACCAACTGGGCAGGGCTGCCAATTTTCAGTGGAGCAGCAGGGAGAAAAGCTCCATAAAGTAATTACACGTAATAATAAAAAACAGTAATAAATACAGCATAAAATACAGAGGTAAAAATACAGCATAAAATACAGAGGTAAAAATACAACATAAAATACAATGATAGAAATAGACAGTAAGTTGAGGTAGCATATATACTAGTACACAGTAATAGAGACAATACGCAATTACAACAGTCGCATCACTTGCACAACGTTTTGTAGACAATACTCAATTACAACAGTCGCATCACTTGCACAACATTTTGTAGACAATACGCAATTACAACAGTCGCATCACTTGCACATTTTGTAGTTACATGCATTTATACAAACAGTTTATACATTTAGTAAAAATAGCATCAAGCTTCCTGATTAGTTTATACTTTGGGTAAATATAGTCAAATCTCTGTGTCCAGTGGTGAATGCATATGATGGTTGTATAAGTAGGCACAAAATGAGGCACAGTAAACCATAAGAGTATGCAGCACTAGTAATGCTGATGTGCATTTTGTCTGCTTTTATGGTCTAGAAGTACTGAATGAGATGAGAGGAGGTGTGTGCAAGACGGTTGGTGTTTTTTACCCAGGGCTAGTACAGGAGCAAGTCCATGAGTTGGATAGGTGTAACTTAAGAAGGCTTTTAAAGTCATGTGTGTTTTCTAGTGACTAGATGTCTAGAGAAAGAGTACTCCAGCTTGTTGTGACAGCAGCAGCACAGAGGTAGACGCAGCTTGTTGTGACAGCAGCAGCACAGAGGGAGACGCAGCTTGTTGTGACAGCAGCAGCACAGAGGGAGACGCAGCTTGTTGTGACAGCAGCAGCACAGAGGGGGACGCAGCTTGTTGTGACAGCAGCAGCACAGAGGGAGTCCCCAGAGTTACATTTGCTTTTAGTGATGTCAGCCAGTGATTTATTGGTGCTTCTCAGTGGACGATTGCTGGTCTAGTGGTGTAGGAGTTCCTATAGGGCTTTTTTTTAGGGGGGGGGGTAATAGAGGATTTGGTGGGCTATTGTTGTAAGTTGGTGGAAAGTAGTAGGTTTGGTAATTCTAGCCAGGATAGTTTTTTAAGGGACTGTCAATGATGGGATCTGTACGGTTAGACAGTTATGAATTTTGATATTTTGTTCTAGCAGATTGTTAGTTTATTTAGGTCACTTTTGTTTAGACTGGTCAGTACTGGGAGGCATACAGAAGTGTGGAGAGCATGTATGTTCTTGCAATTTTGACTTTACTTTCAGAGGTTAGGTAATGTTTGCATCTAATGAGGGTGCCTAGCTTTTTATGAATCTTTGCGGTGGTTTGAGCTACATGTTTGTCGAATTTCATATTGTGAAATATGGTTACTCCTAGTAGTTTAGTTTGGGCAATGGTGTGATGAGGATATTGTTGAAGGATGTTATTTTAAATAATGTAAATGGGTCAGTAGCCTTAGAGGGATGGAATAGCATTATATGGGCTGTTTTAGGGTTACATTTTAGGTGTTAGACAGAAAGCCATTTTTCTATTGCTGAAAAGGATTCTTGGGTGATTTGTTGTAATTGTTAGAGTGATTTGGCACAGCACATTAGGGTAGAATCATCAGCATATTGGATCATGTTGGCATGGAGGGTAGCCTTGTGCAGGTTGTTGGTGAATTTGGTAAAGAGAAGGGGTCCAAAGATGGATCCCTGTGGAACACCTATGTTTACAGGGAGAAGGGGAGACAAGGTGTTTTCCCATTTTATGACTTGACGACGGTTTGTGAGCTAATCATTGAACCATGATACAGTAGAGTTGTGAAGTTTGAGTTCTGAGAGTGCAGTTAGTAGTTTGGAATGGGAAATGATGTCAAAGCTTTGGAGAGGTCTAAGAATATAGAAGCAGAAAAGATGGTGCAGTCAACACAGCCAAGGCCAGTTTAAAACCACTTTAATAAAATAACAAAAAAAACAGAACAGATAAGCACTTTCAAGCTATCAGCCCTTCATCAGATCTACTACTCTAACACATGGACAACGTCTAAATAAGAAGAGACTGTAACAAGCATTAACAATCCAACCAATCAAGGTCTTACAACAGAAGTACTTAATAGGGCAATTAATGAAACAATTTGCGTGCTCTCGATGCAGGCTTTAAAGGGACAACCCCATGCAAGCCAGGTAGTCTATCAGCTGGTAACTTCACTATCCATCTCATTTCTGCCATTTCTGTGCTATGCACAATGTCACCCTCCCTTTTTTCCTTAAGTACCAGTTGTATAGCCAAAAAATTAAAGCAATGCCCTGGGCAATCTATGATGCGCTGACCAAGAGCATTAGTTGAATTTTTTGGCACATGATGAGGCAACTGCTCTGGCTGAATTGAAATCACACCCAGATTTGTATTTTTGACCTATGGATAAAAGGGGATGCACTAGTGGTTCTTGATAGATCGGCATATTGTTGAGCTATGAGATGAATGCTCAAAGATGGATGTACATATGAGAAAATCACATGAGCTGCTGTGATGAAGATACTTTCTTGTGTCAAGGATTCTTTGTAGGACTTGTTTATGTCTTGTGGCATACATCATGACTTGTATGATTACTTTTTGGTCATCACTCCAGTCATACCTATCATACACGGATTGCCTAAAATACATAAACACCTGGTGGACCCACCCCATGTGACCTATGCTACCTGTTCTGTTTTCCTGTTTTTTTGTTATTTTATTAATGTGGTTTTAAACTGGCCTTGGCTGAGTTGACCGCACCATATTTTCTGCTTCTCCTTTGGTTTTTTATTCAGGATTGGACTTTGGCTGCAGTTTGTATAGCTTTTCTGTTGCAGGTCTAAGAATATGGAAGAAACCAGGTTACCTTTGTTTCGCTGTTGATTTACATTTTTTTTATTTTATTTGCAGTTGGTTTATCAGGATAGTCCATTGGGCCAAAATGAACCCGTTTTCAATGGAGTCCTGGGGAGAAAAGCTCCCGACAATATAGATTACAGTAGGGATTAGACATACTTAAACATTATAAAAAATCTCAAGTAGACAAATACAAATGCAATGCACAACAATTACAATTAATTTAACAGTATTAAAACTGATAGCAGATTAAATGGATTATACATAAATTCAAAAATTCTACTAAAGTTATTTCATAAAGAGAGTTCTCCATGTGAGAGGTAGAGTGTAGAGTATTCTTACACATTCTATAGTAATAACAGGAATGTGAGAGGTAGAGTGTAGAGTATTCCTACACATTCTATAGTAATAACAGGAATGCGAGAGGTAGAGTGTAGAGTATTCTTACACATTCTATAGTAATAACAGGAATGTGAGAGGTAGAGTGTAGAGTATTCCTACACATTCTATAGTAATAACAGGAATGTGAGAGTTATGGATAATGAGAGAGAGAAATCAAGGGTGTAAGCAGGAATAGGAGGAAATGGGGAATTATTGGAGAACCTGATAAGGGCAGTAGTGGTACTACGATATGGTCAGAATCCATGTTCTGGTTCAGCCAGGAGACTATTAGTTAGTTGATAGTTTAGTATTTGGAAGTGAATGCATTTCTCAAGGATTTTGGAAAGGAGGAATCATATGGCAATTGCACGCTGATTAGTTAAGTCAGTAGAATTGCTGCCTTTGTGTATTGGTATTATAGGAGAGATTTTCCAGAGTATATGCTGTTCCTCTAAAGAAGTAGATATCTTCCAGGAGGGTCTAACACTTATTTGTTTTTCTTTTATTATTTTACATTTGTTGACCAGGCTAGTCTAACTGGATACATGTCCATATTCAGCAGAGGCCCGGGGAGAAAAGCTCCAACACATATACACAATATACTAATAAATGTTGCAACAGTTCAAGCTTGACGTAGCTGTTATTAAAAAAAAGTCCAATAATGTTATAACAGTACAAGCTTGATGCAGCTGTTATTAAAACAGTACAAAACTAATGGTGAGCATAATACAAATATTAAAGGTAATATAGAAAAAGTTGTTTACTTTATACATATATACATAGAATTTAATTGCAAAAACATGGTTTATATGGATCATTAAGGAGAAGTCAGTAGTTAGTACAGTTTAGTATTAGGTGAAAAGTATACATAGGTATAAAGTAAAAAAGTTAGTCAGGGTTAGTACAAGGGCATAACCAATGTGTACTAAGAAATAGTTTTAGTTTCTGTTTAAAAAGTGTTATTGAGCACAGAGATAGCAGTTCAGTGGGAAGTAGGTTCCAGTGTTTTCCTACAGAATTAGAGAACAGAGAATCCCCTGCTAAGTTGTTTGATCTGCTAGTACTAATAAGTAGTTTATTAGAGGAGCGTAGATTCTTAAGATTGTTGTAAGGGGTAATGAGAGTAGAGAGTGTAGGGGTATTGGTGGGGTGATACAGGCTCTTATGGGTAATAGCAAGCTGCTGAAATAGAAGCTGATTTTGGAACTCTAGCCATCCTAATTGTTTTAGGTTGCTACAATGATGAGTTCTAAAAGGATAGCCAGTGGCAAATCTAGCAATATTATTATAGGAAATTGCCAGTTTGTTGAGCTTGTTTTTTGAAAGATTAGTGTATATAGGTGAAGCGTAGAGTAGGGTGGAGATTAAGTGAGTTCTGGCTATAGCGGTCTTGGTTAATGGGGTAAGAAAGGGTTTGAGTCTATAGAGGGATCCCAATTTCTTGTTGACTGTTTTTATTGTGCTGTTAATATGAGTATCGAAGTTCAGGTTGCTATCTATAGTTATTCCTAAAAGTCTGGTGGTTGGGTCAGGAGATATGAGAGTGCCGTTCTTAGATATGAGTGTGAATTAGGCTGGGATTGACTTTCGGGTTGGAGTAAAAAGTAGAAGTTTAGTATTTTTGGGGTTCAGTAGGAGGCAGTGGTTTAAAAACCATTGTTCTACTGTATTCAATGTTTTTGGGTAAGGGACTGTAGCTCAGAAGGAGAATTAGCTGAACAAATTATAGTGGAGTCATCTGTGTACTGAATACAGGTTGCATGAGGAATTGCTAAGTGGAGGTCATTAATAAAAATGGAAAATAGCAGTGGGCCTAATATGGAGCCCTGGGGAACACCAAGGGAAATGGGGAGGTGTGTAGATAGATTGTTGCCCCATAGTACAGCCTGTTGTCTGTTGTCTAAGTAAGATTTGTACCAATTTAAGGCTAAAGGTTCAAGAGAAAGGGATTTAAGTATATTTAAAAGGAGCTGGTGATTAACGGTGTCAAAAGCTTCAGATAAATCTATAAAGACCTCTCTAAGGAGAGAATATTGTTGTTACGGTTTTTATTTGTGCAGTCTGTAAAGGATAGCAGGGCAGTGGTAGTACTGTGGAATGGTCTAAATCCATGTTGACAGTTGGCGAGTAAGTTATTTTGGATAAGATGGTTAAGTAGTTGCTTATGGACGCATTGTTCCATTATTTTTGCCAGTGGGGAGAGTAAAGCTATTGGACAATAGTTTGAAAAGTAGGGGGATGATGTGCGAGATTTTCCAGATAGATGGGATAGTTCCTTCTCTTATGGTTCTGTTTATCAGTATGGAAATGGGGAAGGCTATGGCTTTGGCTTCTTTTTGCAGGTATTCTGCTGGTAGTTGGTCAGCAGAGGGGGTGGTAGGTTTTAGTTTTTGGAGAAGAGAGCAAATAAAGGAAGTAGAAACAGATTGTAACTGAAATGATGGAAGTGGGCAAGTAGGTGAGGTTGCTAGATTAGAGGTTCCTGGAGATAATTGACTAGCAAGAGTTTGGATGGCATCTGTGAAAAAATAGTTGAAGGCGTTGGCAGTTTGTGTTGGATTTTCAAGGTTGGAGACTTGGGGGTTAGGTGTGATAGACTTACCTGGGTGTAGTAGTTTGTTAATGCTAGACCAAAACTTTTGTGGATTCTTTTGGTGAGTTTGTTGTAGCTGGAAGTAAAAGTTTTTTTAATCTAAGAGGATAGCTTGTTTTGTTATATTTCTAAGTTGTCTAAAGTTTTGGTGGTCTTTAGAATTCTTAGTAGTGCGCCATTTAGCCCAAGATTTGTTTCTAAGGAGGATTTTCTGCTTAGTAGCTATTGTGAGCCATGGGACAGGTTTAGACTTATTTCTAATGGAGCATGATGGGGCATGATGGTCAAAGATGGATAAGAATGTGGAATTAAAGTATTCCACAGCTTCATCTAGTGGGAGGGATTTTAGCGGTGACCAATTAAGTGTTTAAGTTCTGTTTGGAATAGTTCAGGGTTAAAAAGTTTTTTGGTCCATATTTCCCTAAAGGTATTTGGGTAAGTTATGTTGGTTTTGTGTCTGATAATATAAGTTAGTGAGTGGTCACTTGGATCATCAGGGAGGGTTCCTACTTTGTATGTTTGAAGAGGAGAATTAGTAAGAATCCAATCTAAGGTGCTTTCTTTGTTATTGGGTTTATTGATCCTGGTTGGGGAGGTAATAGTTTGTGAGAAGCCATATAGGTTAATATGGGTGGTAGGGTGTACAGTACTACAGGACTTCCAGTTGATATTAAAGTCTCTAAGGACTAAAGTTTCTTGTGGAAGATTACAGCCAGTTTAGAATATTTTCAAGGGTATTAATGTTATTTCCAGGGGGAAGGTAAATACAAATGATGTATATGGATTTACATGTGTTGACCTGAAACTTAGAAATGATGATTTCAGCATTATTGCGCACAGGTTGTCTAAGGTTTGCAGTGGTAACTTGCAGCTCTGTTTTATAAAGGATTGCTACCCCGCCTCCCTTTTTGTTTGTACATTCTAATCTGTGGATATTGTAACTGGGTGGGGTGACTTCATTGTCACTAATTGTAGGTTTTAGCCATGTTTCAGATAAACATAGGATGTCAAATAGGTGGAAATCTAAGAGGGCGTGGATGTGGGCAATTTTGTTGTTAATGCTACGAATGTTGAGATGTGCTATATAGAGTGAGTTAGAAGGTTTAATTGGGGCTTCTGTACTAGTAATGTTAAAGTTGCCTTGTTCAGTGGCTTGGGTATTGTTTGGGCCGGGGTTGGGATGAATGTCCCCATCTAGCAGGGCGTGGAGGTATATTCTATATATAGGGTTGTGAAATTTACAGAAATAGAAAAGTGATTTTCTAATATGTAGATTGATGTACTTTATATGGGCCAATCTATGATATTTGGCTTGTAAGTAGCAGTGTCTAGTTGTGATGTTGATGTGGGTTTGGGAGATAGGTAGTAGTGGTGTGGAAGTGAATTTGGAGGTGAAGAGAAGGTTGGGGTATAATGGTTGTTCATAGGAGGTTAATAGATAGGTAATAGTTAGACAAGGTAAGAGGGAGGCAAGGATTAAAAACTTTGTTTGATATGGAATGGATAATTTAGCCGTTATCTTAGTATGAGATGTGGAATAAAAAGGGGGTAAGTAGTATTAACAGTTAGGAAGTTGTTACAAAAATGGCAGGGAGGTGATGTAATATGGCCAGGTGAGATAATTTGTCAAGAAGGGTGGGAAGTGCTAGTAAGGTATGTTTATAGATTGGAGCAGATGTGATGGGGGTGTGGTTAACAGGAATAAACGTAGGACCACTGGGGGCGGGTGGGAACTGGGGGCAGGGAGGGGAGTGGAGTGAGCCCGCAGGGCGAACAGAGTGGGTAGAGACAATTGAGTGAAACAGCCAAGGTGAACAATCAGAATACTGACTGTTAGAGGTAAGTTAATCTGAGGTAGGTATAGAGTGAATAAGAAGTAGAGTGTGAGAATATAAAGGAGGAAAGTGGGTAATTACAGCAGAACAGGGTTGTGTGAAAGGACCATAGTAGGAAGGGTATAGACAGCACACAGTAGAATGATTATTTTCTGGGATGGAGGGATATAAAAAGATAGGGAAAATGTGCCACCTAGTGGACAGTCAAATGAATTAGTTTCTGGGGAAGGCTAGACTAGGGCTAGAAAAGATGATCTATTTGGCTAGGGGAGGTAATGTTAACGCAATTGAGGGACTATACCATGACTACAGGATACAGGGGGTATGGCTGCTGGCTGACCAGGCAAGATGCTTGCAATTAACAACAACAAGGAATAAGCAACCTACAAATTAGTTTTAAAGTCAGTATGAGGATAACATATACTCTCTTCTTTCTGTTCTTGGGAGAGCACAGGAGTACACTTATAGGGTGATGTTACACTGGTAGGTTAGGATGGGTCCTTTGTTCCCTGGTGGGTTCTTATCTCCTAGTGGAGGGTAACAAGCTGGGGAGCTGAGAGCAGTTATAGAACAAGACAGCAGGAAGAGAGAAAGGAAAAACAAAAATCCTCAGTTAGCTCACAGGAAATGCTTAATTAACCACTTAGAAACAAACATCCCACAACGCTGGCTATAATACAGGGAAAGATAACATCTTACTGCATTTAAATTGACATTCAACAATTTCAAACACTGTGGGATAATTAACTACTGGTATGGGCTGTATTACATATACTAATCATATAAAAGGGCATGGAACATGTACTAATCATTTAAATGGTTACATTACATATACTAATCATATAAAAGGGCATGGAACATGTACTAATCATTTAAATGGTTACATTACATATACTAATCATATAAAAGGGCATGGAACATGTACTAATCATTTAAATGGTTACATTACATATACTAATCATATAAAAGGGCATGGAACATGTACTAATCATTTAAATGGTTACATTACATATACTAATCATATTAAAGGGCATGGAACATGTACTAATCATTTAAATGGTTACATTACATATACTAATCATATTAAAGGGCATGGAACATGTACTAATCATTTAAATGGTTACATTACATATACTAATCATATAAAAGGGCATGGGACATGTTCTAATAATTTAAATGGTTACATTACATATACTAATCATATAAAAGGGCATGGAACATGTACTAATCATTTAAATGGTTACATTACATATACTAATCACATAAAAGGGCATGGGGCATGTACGAATCATTTAAATGGTTACATTACATATACTAATCATTTAAAAGGGCATGGAACATGTACTAATCATTTAAATGGTTACACTGCATATACTAATCATATAAAAGGGCATGGAACATGTACTAATCATTTAAATGGTTACATTACATATACTAATCATATAAAAGGGCATGGAACATGTACTAATCATTTAAATGGTTACATTACATATACTAATCATATAAAAGGGCATGGAACATGTACTAATCATTTAAATGGTTACATTACATATACTAATCATATAAAAGGGCATGGAACATGTACTAATCATTTAAATGGTTACATTACATATACTAATTATATAAAAGGGCATGGGACATGTACGAATCATTTAAATGGTTACATTACATATACTAATCATATTAAAGTGCATGGAACATGTACTAATCATTTAAATGGTTACATTACATATACTAATCATATAAAAGGGCATGGAACATGTACTAATCATTTAAATGGTTACATTACATATACTAATCATATAAAAGGGCATGGGACATGTACTAATCATTTAAATGGTTACATTACTTATACTAATCATATTTTATTTATTTATTATTTATTTATTTATATTTGTTGACTGGGAGTTTCTGACTGGACATAGGTCCATTTTCAGCGGAGGCCTGGGGAGAAAAGCTCCACAATTAAAATAAACAGACAGTAGTTACATTGGATTGCATAGCGATTAACAATTTACATAGCAATTACTTACAGCATATTTACAGATGAAGAACATAGTACATCAGTAGACAACTAGAATCTTTATCTGTGAAGTACATAACAGACATTAACAAATGTTATAAGAAGAAGTTCCTGCTGTATAATAAGTACTGGCCTATGAGCATCTGAGCTTGTTATAATCAAGGTAGTTATTGGAGTGGAAAGAAAGGTAGTGGTTGGATGGGGAGGGTGATATTAGAGTGGGAGTTGCAAGGGCATAGCCAGCATGTTTTTAGGTGCGCTTTTAGTAAAGTTTTGAAGTGGGTGCATGATGGTATGGAGGTAATTGTGGGTGGGAGAGAGTTCCATAATTTGGCTATGGTGCAAGAGAATAGTGCTTCACCAGCAGAGTTATTGGCTTTAGTGATCTGCAAGTGAGTTTTGTTGCTGGATCTTAGTGGTCTGGTGGTGTGATATGGTTGGAGTAGATTCTGGAGGGATGGGACATTTAGTGGATGATTTACTAGTTTGTGGGTGAGTGAGAGTTGATACCATTGAAGGATGTGAGGGAGTTCAAGCCAGCCCAGTTCAGCAAGTGAGAGACAGTGGTGACTACGGTAGGATGCCCCTGTGGTGAATTTGGCGATTTTGTTGTAGCAGGTCTCTAGCTTGTTTAGATCGCTTTGCCTTAGGTTGGCATATATTGGACAGGCATAAAGTAGGGTGGAGATAAGGTGGGAATTTGCTATTGAAATCTTTGCTGCTTTGGTGAGAAGTTGCTTATTTCTGTATAGCGTTCCTAATTTTTTGTGGACTTTTTTTATGGTCAAGGATATGTGAATGTCAAATTTTAGTTTATTGTCTCTTTCCACTCCTAGCAATTTGGTATGTTCACTTGGGTATATTGCTGTGATGTTAAAGTGAGAGGTGTTTTGAGTATGTTTGGTGGGTTGGAAGATGAGTAGTTTAGTTTTGTTTGGGTTGAGTATTAATTGGGCATCGAATAACCAAGTTTCAACAGAGGAAAAGGCTTCCTGTGTGACTTTTTGCAGTTTGGGTAGGGACTGTGCTGAGCAGATGATGGTTGAGTCATCTGCGTATTGTATGAGTGTGCCATGTTTGGTGGCAGAGGCTATATTATTGGTGAAAACAGAGAATAGTAGGGGTCCAAGGATGGATCCTTGGGGAACCCATATAGAGACAGGTAGTTGGGGAGATATGTCATTCTGCCATACAACAGATTATTGGCGGTCAGACAGGTAACTCTGAAACCAGTTGGTGACTGATTGTGAGAAGGATAGGTTAATGAGGACAGAGATAAGTTGTTTGTGTGGGACCATGTCAAATGCTTTACATAGGTCTAGGAAAGTGGCAGAGGAGAGGTAGCCATTGTTTTTATGCTGAAGGATAGTGTTAGTAAAGGAGAGTAAGGCAGTGGTGGTGCTATGGTTTGGGCGGAAACCATGCTGAGTATTGGAAAGGAGGTTGTTAGTAAGGAGGTAGTCTGAGACCTAAGAGTGTATGCATCTCTGTAGTATTTTGGAGAGTGGCGAGAGAATAGCTATGGGGCGGTAATTGGTTAGTTCCGTGGAGGGTCCGCCTTTGTGGAGGGGAATTATATGTGATACTTTCCACAGTGTGGGAATGTAACTTTCTGACAGAGATCGGTTAATCAAGATGGATACTGGGTAGGCCTGACCATCAGCTGCGATTTGTAGGTATTCACTTGGGAGGTTGTCTGCTGCTAATCTGGTGGTCTTAAGTTTAGTTAAGAGTTTTTTTTATGTTGGAGGTAGGTACAGGAGAAAAAGAGAAGGCAGTGGGGAGATTACTAGTTGAAGGTGTGGGTTGGAGGGGAGGGGGTTGTGTTGTTTAGCTAGTGATAGTATGGTTTGTGTGATGTGTGTGTTTAATGAGGTAGCAATATTTTCTGAGGAGTGAGGGATGTTAGGAGGAGGGGTACTGACTTTACCTGGGTGGAGGATGGAGTTTATGGAGGACCAGAATTGTTTGGGGCTCTGTTGAGAGGATTCTAGGGCAGACTCATAGTATTGGAATTTGTCCTGTTTTATTAGCTTTTTGACTCTATTGCGTAGTTCTAGGAATTTCTGTCTAGTTGGGGGGGTATTGCTTTTGCGCCAGTGCTCCCAGGCTTTATCCCAGTTTTTCATTTCTGACTTAGTGGTTTTCTGTAGCCATGGGGAGGGTTGTGCTTTGATTCTGGACAGTCTTATGGGGGCATGGTAATTAAGGATGCTCAGGAAGGTAGTATTAAAAAATTCAACTGCATCATCAAGACTGAGGTACTTTAGAGGATGCCAGTTACATTCTTTGAGAGATGAGATGAATGTGAATGGGTTAAAGTTTAGTTTTTTACGTATTTGATGGTAGATGACAGGTTTAGCTTGGTATAGGTATTTTTTGAGTAGGAATGTTGGGGAGTGATCACTGAGGCTATCTGATAAGCAGCCTGTTATATATGACTGGGGGCTCTTACTGACTAGTATCCAGTCCAGGGTAGTGTGCTTGCTGGAGTTTATATAAAAGGGCATGGAACATGTACTAATCATTTAAATGGTTACATTACATATACTAATCATATAAAACGGCATGTAACATGTACTAATCATTTAAATGGTTACATTACATATACTAATCATATAAAAGGGCATGGAACATGTACTAATCATTTAAATGGTTACATTACATATACTAATCATATAAAAGGGCATGGGACATGTACGAATCATTTAAATGGTTACACTACTTATACTAATTATATAAAAGGGCATGGAACATGTACTAATCATTTAAATGGTTACATTACATATACTAATCATATAAAAGGACATGGAACATGTAGTAATCATTTAAATGGTTACATTACATATACTAATCATATAAAAGGGCATGGGACATGTACTAATCATTTAAATGGTTACATTACATATACTAATCATATAAAAGGGCATGGAACATGTACTAATCATGTAAATGGTTACATTACATATACTAATCATATAAAAGGGCATGGGACATTTACTAATCATTTAAATGGTTACATTACATATACTAATCATATAAAAGGGCATGGGACATGTTCTAATAATTTAAATGGTTACATTCCATATACTAATCATATAAAAGGGCATGGGACATGTACTAATCATTTAAATGGTTACATTACATATACTAATCATATAAAAGGGCATGGGACATGTACTAATCATTTAAATGGTTACATTACATATACTAATCACATAAAAGGGCATGGAACATGTACTAATCATTTAAATGGTTACATTACATATACTAAACATGTTAATGTTCACATTACCTATAATAGTAAATCATGTAAGTATGTACAATACATGTACAAATCACATAAATTGGCACACTACATATACTAAACATGTAAATGTGCACGCTACATATACTAATCATTTAAATGTGCAAATGGCACTTATAAAGCTGTGGTTACAAGATCTGCATTTGATTTCTTATTTTCTGATTGCCTCACACAGCACTTTGTTTATTCCTAAGCATGTATCTATACTTTGATACAAAGTTATCATTAAGTCAAGTGAAACAAAGTTAATTGATGCCTTGGATTTATTCTGCAAATAGTACAGTGAGTCTTCTTCCATTTTTGTTGCACAGTGGGACAAGCAGGTGTATCAAAAACTGGAGCTGCATGCTTGTGCTTCCTATGATCTGGGATGTTTATTTTCACAGCTGTCCCAAAGGAAGGTGTAGCCTGCAAGGATGCTTCAGGACATGAAACAGTGTAACAAATATTCATGCCTTGACTTCTCCTTTGCCTTATATTAGACTGCTACATTCCAAGAGTTTGCATTTGACCTCATCTTGTTTCCACCAGAGGGCCAAGCAGCTAACAAGTACAATACATGAAGTTTGACAACTTTGCAATGTTTTGACTGAATAAATATCTATGTGGTAAGAAGTTAAGCATTCAAGTTTGTTAGCAAACCTATAAGTTTGTCATGTTGCTTCTTGGCCGTGTCTGAAAAAAAGTGCTAGTAGTTATGCAAAGAGAGTACACTGTGTAAAAAAAACACTAAATTGTTTTTTTCTTTCCCATAGCTGTATCACTGGAGAAAAGCAATCACATTATGTTAATGGGAATCATTACAATTACAGGCGATAGTTCTAGAGGGTAATACATAACTTTTACAAAATTATTCACCAAACATATATACTTGCAACTACAAAAATCCCTTTGATAGACTGCATAATAATGCTTGTACCAGGTACAAATATTTCTTGAAATATTTCTGGATTTGTCTGACTCTGAGCACTGAAAGATGCAAAGACAAATGACATGCAGTGCTAAACACTTTTGACTATAACAATATAAAAAGCTGGTATGGTTTTTATTTGCAGTAACAAATGCACCTATAGATTCATTAGTCTCAGTCTGATTACTCTGCTGTTTGATTCTTTGTTTCGTTTTTACTGGGAACGCTTAGCAACAGATTACCAATGGCAAAAAATACATTATACATACCTATATACATAGTTATAGGTTCATAGCTTAGTACTAGGCTAACTGCCCTTGTTGGCTATTTTAAGCCTAGCTAATTAACCCCTGTGAGAATCAAACTCTGTACTTTCTGTCTGCAAGGTAAAGACCTTAGCCATTATCCTTTCCATTATATCATGGCAAAGGAGTTCCCTACGATACAGAAATTGCTACTTGTCAAACCCTTGCACAGTGATGGTGATGATTCCTCTGTCACTAGACATTCCCACAGTACCAGATTATTTTATTGATATAGTGTGACAATGACCTCCAGTCTGTTGTCATGCCTCAGGTGTAAAACAAATATATGGATCTTTCCTAGGTATGAGCGCAGCAGTGATAGGTATCTTTCCTTCCAAATCTGTGTCTCGCTGCTATGTTGTGTTGTACTGGCATGCTACTCAGCCTTCCCTCGCACCTCAGGCATGGAGTATTTAATATTCAGCATTGTGCTTATGTTCTGCTGAACACAGTTCAGCAGTAAAGGATAGACTTTGTACACTGCTGTGGACATGGCTCAACTATATAAAGCATTACAGTTCTCTGCAGCATCCAGGTAGATTCTTGTCCACATCACAGCAGTATGTCTAAGAAAGCTTTAGCAGCAGTGTTTCCTAATGCTATCTTATGTGTGCATCTCTATTACAAAACACACTCATAAGAGAGTGTGGATTCAAGGAGTATTTGATGTATAATCTCATTTCCATCTGAGAAATTTTTGATTTAAAAATCACTGCACTAGTTGCCATTAGCCTTTGATTTCCCCACCGTCCCTAAATGGAATACTGTGGTTAGTCTGCAGATGAAATGCCCATAACACACAGTAGCTGCAGCCACAATAGATCAAGTCTCTCACTACAGAAGCGCATAACTGGTTTGTCATTTTTCACACTATCAGAGCATAATCACCACAGCCCATGCACTGCAAACATTTTAAGGACCTTTCTGATGCCAGAAGGGCATTTAACAAGCTTTATTTCAGCACTGCTAAGTGCTGTCTGGGTTGGGGTAAGACTATGGATGGACAGTAGTCTGTGCTGGCCAGCAAAGGACAGAGGCAGAAGGTAAAACAATTTTGAAAGCTGATACTTTACTTCACTATATATTTTTTTCTCAATAATTTTTATTTTTGTTTTACATTTGCAAAAACCATAACCATTCCATATTTACAAAATAACCATATTTGCATGTTATACATTGTGGATAAAGTAGAAACATGTAGGTCATACAACATACCTAATTACAATATATACATTTTGCTCTTCTACATTTTTTTCTGCAACTCATAGTACATGGAACAGATAAAGCTCTTTGATCAGGTCTCTCAGAGATGTCAAGATTAACCTCTCAAACGTCACTCTTGAGATGAATTTCTCAGCATCCTTGTCTTGAACACATGATACATTGGTTTTGATTGGAGTCCTGGTCACAATCCTTTATGTTATACAATGTAGCAGACCTCAAACAGTTATTAGACATGTTATCTCTAATTGAAGCAACCGCCTATTTAATTAAAAAAGGTTTCACAATATTCCTTGTTTTTGTATAAATTCATTAACATTACATCTGTATCACTAGCGTACACTTATTTTTACAGATTTGGTTCATGCCTGTTGAGCTCCATATCTAAATGCTCTGTTGTTTGTCATTGGTAGGATGACAAAACATCTAGGATTTCACAATATTAAAATAAAAATAACCGGGATCTGTGCCTTCCCTGTCAAGATAAGAATTAGAATTTTGCCTTTTGCTTCTTTTACTAATAAATGTGCAGCTAACCTCATATTTTAAACATTCACATATTTCAGCTTTAAGAAAGCTGAGAATTCGGAACTAATGTTAACTCGGTGTAAACCAAATTATTTATTTAATTTACTTGAGTTTGTTAACTTGGTGAATGAGCTGGTCCACATACTCTTGTAATTTCCTCCTCAGGCCATAGATAGATAAATACAGCATATGGAAGAAATAACTAAGGTGAGGTGAAGGAGGCAGCTGTCCAGTGAGCAAGGTGTTGGGTGGGATAGGATTGTCAGGTGCCAGTTTTGAGGTATTGCAGTACCAGCATTCAGAAATGAATGTCAAAACTGTGTTTGTATTCATGGCTGAGGAGCTTAATGTTACTGTAGCATGCCACTTGTTACATTTGTATTTTACTGTAGCATGCCACGATGTTACATTTGTAGCAAGTGCCTTGCAACACTTTAATTAGTTACATATGCATGTATGTAATTTTACTGTAGCATGCCACTTGTTACATTTATATTTTACTGTAACATGCCATGTGTTACATTTGTAGCAAGTGCCTTGCAACACTTTATTTCTTTATTCATGTATATACGTATGTAATTTTACTGTAGCATGCCACTTATTGCATTTATATTTTACTGTAGCATGCCACTTGTTACATTTGTATTTTACTGTAGCATGCCACAATGTTACATTTGTTGCAAGTGCCTTGCAACGCTTTATTTATTTATATATGTATGTAATTTTACTGTAGCATGCCACTTATTGCATTTATATTTTACTGTAGCATGCCACTTGTTGCATTTATATTTTACTGTAGCATGCCACTTGTTACATTTGTATTTTACTGTACTATGCCACAATGTTACATTTGTAGCAAGTGCCTTGCAACACTTTATTTATGTATGCATGTATGTAATTTTACTGTAGCATGCCATATGTTACACTTGTAGCAAGTGCCTTGCAACATTTTAATTATATATGTATATATGTAATGTAGCATGCCACTTGTTACATTTGTATTTTACTGTAGCATCCCACAATGTTACATTTGTAGCAAGTGCCTTGCAACACTTTATGTATGCATGTATGTAATTGTACCGTAGCATGCCACTTGTTACACTTGTAGTAAGTGCCTTGCAACATTTTAATTATTTATGTATGTATGTAATGTTACTGTAGCATGCCACTTGTTACATTTGTATTTTACTGTAGCATCCCACAATGTTACATTTGTAGCAAGTGCCTTGCAACACTTTAATTATTTATGTATGTGTGTATGTAATTTTACTGTAGCATGCCACTTGTAACATTTGTAATAAATTCTTTGCAACATTTTAATTATTTAATTATGTATGCATCCATCTATGTATTTTTATTTTAGATTTAACTGAACTGGTCCTAAGACCCTTTTTAGCCACAACCTGGATAAATAAGGCGAGATGGATAATAAACAATATGAAAATGCAGACAGAGATAAAAATAGCACTTACATTGTAAATATTTAACAGTCACAAGTAAAAAACATGCATGCTTGTTACAGTATTTGTATTTATTATAAATATTATTTAAAGCTGACAGAGAAAGTAAATCAAAAAGACACAATATTTACACTTATTTCAGGTATTATTTACAGGTAACATAGAATTAAAATAAGCTAGCAACATGAACCTAGAGTCTAAGTTTCACAGTTTAAAATAAATATCAGTTGATCGGCTGTCAGCATAGCAAAATGCTGACTTGGAGTAAATATTACAAGGATTCACTGAGAGTGACGAGCAGCAATCAGAGGCAACTGGTGGCAATAATACAACATTTAGACTGAGTCTCTAAAGGATGTAGAGCTGTTTTAGATAATCTTTTAATTCCTGCTTGAAGCTAATTCTGTAGATGTCCTATATCAAGTGATATGTTGTCCCAGTTCGTGGGGATCACCTTAGAGAATTCTTTTTCTGTTTCAATTAATTTCAATAGGGTCATGATAAGAGAAATGGATCATTAGTTCTTAAGCTATAGCTAAATTCCCCGTTGAATAAATTACTTTTTATGGATGGACTGTAATTTATATTTACACTTTGGTATGTAAGGGGGTGTTAAGAAGAAGTTCTGTTTTCACTACTATGCTAACCATCTTGCTTTCTTTATTGTAATTCAGTGGCATCATTATTATTCACCAGATGGACAGGTATCGTGTTTTCAGTAGTTTGCAGCAAGGATAGGCTGACTGATGAGTATTTGGCAAGCGAGGAAGGCCATATTCAATTCTAAGAACAGTAATAGCTATGGAACATCTATGGACCATCCAGCTTTTGGTGTAAGACTAAAACAAGGTATGCAGGCTTTAGCTGGCCTAACACCTTGCTGCCTTGATTTTCCACATGAGTGGTAAAGGAAAGAGAACAACTGACTAGAATGCCTACTTATCTTGGTGGTGCTGTCCAAAAAAGTGACCTGTGCTCTAGGTCAGTTATAGTGATAGCTGTGCCTTCCTTTAACTTTTGCCCTGTTCCAAACAACATCACTGTAGTCTTTTTGATGCTGTTTAATTTGTCTTTAGAGAGTGAATTCCAGATTAATTCAAAAATCGTCCTACATTTTTTTGGTTAATTTCAAAGTTTGTTTTGGCTTATTTGCAAACACAGAAATATCACAGTAAAGAGTCATCAGTCATGCTAAAATGTCAGCTGTGTTTTGTCTGGATGGTAGTTTAGCAGACATGAGAAGAAGATACAAGTAAATTCATGTATTGCATTTTCACAACTTGGAGTTATTTGTAGTCAGATTTTTATCATCCATGATCAATAGAGCAGACACATTTTAAGTTGCTTCTAGAAAAGAAACAAATTGGCAGTTTTCCTAATTTCTTCTAGAAGACTGTTCAGGTACTGGGAACAATT
The DNA here is from genome assembly GCF_019279795.1 of Protopterus annectens. Lineage (NCBI taxonomy): Eukaryota > Metazoa > Chordata > Ceratodontiformes > Protopteridae > Protopterus > Protopterus annectens. The sequence goes on along the minus strand of NC_056743.1, from coordinate 353,492,239 downwards.
TTGGAATATTCATTTTCACCAACAGCAAGTATGTGAGGCAACCTAATTAGTTACAAAGCATAATAGTATCTAAGGAAATAACTAGTAGCGTGAGTTTTTAAGTAGGTAACAAAAGAATTTTATGTAAGATTATAAAGGGTAACAATTATATGTGAAGCTAGGAAGTTGATATTCAAATCAGGGAACAAGAACAGCAATTCTGTTGGCTTCTTGATTTGCCTGGGAATTAAAGGAAAGAGTTTGGTCGAGAAGAACAACATGTCCAAGTATCACTAAGCTTTAATTACAGACTATCAAGACCTTTGAGAGTAAATTGATTTAGTCTTTTACAGGTGGCAGGTAGAATCATGTTTAATTTAACAGTGCTACTTTTTAAATACTCAGATTCATAGTAGTGCAAAGCCCATCTAACATTTCCAGTAAGACAGCTTGTTTGTTGAATTTAGAAAAATATCATGCACATAAAGTATTAATTTTATCTTTGGTAGATCAGTGTGCAGGCTGTTAAAACACAAGAAGAGGAGAAACTGAATTGTGCGACTTTAGAAAGTGCACTACAGTATATGACATTTTGGCCCGAGGATACTACGAAGGTATGGATTCCAAAGCAGCCCTTATTTTACCATTTTTGTTAATTCCCTGTTTTAAAATGCGACATGAATCTGTGTACATTAACTATATTAGTTATATTAGTTATATTAGTTATATTAGTTTCCATTATTATTGTTATGCAGCAAACAGATTTGTTTTCTTATTAACAATTTTAATTCAATCCAACATTACATAACGTGTTCAATTCACACCTTCCCTTAATCTTCGTCCCTCATCTTGAATATTATTCTGCAATTAGAGTTCTGACAAATTCATTTTATTTGTATTAAATTTGTTTGTTTCCTTTTCTAGAGAGTACCCCTCCAGTTCTTGTTCCCCCTTTGCAGTATTCAAACCTTCTGCTTTGTTTCACAGACAATTTGATTTTCTTGTGATAGCTTTTTTGACAGTTAATAGCATTACATTTCATAAAGTGTTAGTATGCAATTAAGATCCTATTTCCAAGCTCAAAAGAAAGGTTTTTTTAGATAGCACCATTTGTTCCACATTTCCCTCAATGTACTCAATAGTGAATTTTTCTTGTAAGGTAGTCATAACTCTCCACTGTCCAGATTTGTACAGAATTTCCAGCATTTTTACATATTCCTGGCCTTTTCATAAAATGTGTGGTTTTCTGGCAAATCACTGAGTATTGAGGTCACTAAATAAAGACAAACATCTAAGTTTCAGACTTCATATCTTTAAGAAAATACATGTCATCATATCACATCACATATTCTGTTATTCTAACAACTTTCTAAGTTTATCAGAGCAATATTTAAAATTTGTCCATATTTTTGGGTATTTGTCCATCCACCCCCCGTTATTTTAGGCTTCCGTCAGATTTATTGTGGTAAGAGTTTGAGAGGTATGAAGGTAGTGTTTAAACCATTAAACATGCATTTTTAATGAAATTACAGGATCTGAGGTTGACTTTATCAAATGCTTTTTTAAAATCAAGAAATATTATACTCTTTAAAAGACAATTCTCCATATTCAAAATATTTGTGTTTGTCAAGTAATAGACTACACTGATGGTGCTACATTTTGACTTGTCTGAAAGTACACACAAAAAAAAAAAAAAAATAGAATACATCCAAATTTAAGAAAAAATATTTCTTAATGATTTTTGCAAGTGGACATATGTCATATATGGGTCTGAAGTCATTTAGCGTGGTGGGAATGTTGACCTTTGGAAAGGGAATGAAGAATGAATGCTTGCTAGAATCATGTTGGTGGTTATATAAGATTGGTCAATCAGCTGACTGATTATTCTGATGAAGTCCTGTGGTTCTGGGATGAAAGCATTTAATAGAATGTATTGTTCTTGTTCTGCTGTTTTACTATTAAAAAGACTACAAATTTTACTTTGGAGTCCTGTGGCTTTTGACCATGCAAAAGATTATGTTCATTTTTCATGGTCAATGGTTACATACATTTATGGATAAATGTGTCTGCATGGCATAGCTCTTCAGTATGGAAATGAATCCTTCAAAACCACTCTGAAAGACTTCCTTATCAAAAGCTGTCTCTTCTTGCTCAACACCAGGATTACTCTCTCTTCTTCACTCAGTTCCTTACTTCTCTCAATTTCTCTGCCCTGGATTTCTCTCTAAATATACCATAAGCCTGCTTTTCTCTCACAATTCCTATTTGTATCATACTAAATTTCTTTATGAACTGGTTAAATTTCTCTAACTATTAAACCATTGTCATATAACTTGTATCTGTTATTAACCAATGTTTTGATATTAATATCTAATTTATTTATTTATTATTATTTATTGCATTTGTTTATCGGGAAAGTCCACTGGGCCTAGGTGAGCCCATTTTCAGTGGAGGCCTGGGGAGAAAAGCTCCACATAAAAGTCACATCACATTTAAAATATAGTTGTTTCTATAATTTTTAAAGACTATATAATTGTTGTTCTTAAAATGCTTTGTACTACTTTGGAGCATTTTCTACTGGTCCTGCAGAAAATGGGTTCCTACCCAGTCAGTCTTTTCTAGTAGTCAAATATCAATAATTAATCAATGTTTGTCATTTCGGCTTTTCCCCTGTTAGGTGTCGCTAAAGCGGAACTCTGGACGGCTAATGATTGGCAGTAGATTTTTATGGTGCCGAGTTGCCAGCCCGACGCCCAACCTTCAGTGAAGGCACGCCCATTCATACATGTCTTTCGGAGGCCACTCAACCGCAGGGAGAACATGCAGACTCTACACAGAAGGCACTCCAGCCATGAATCGAACAGGAGAACCTCTAGCTGTGAGGCAACAATGCTACCGCTGTACCACCATGGCTTCATCAACAATTAATAAATAAATGGATAAATTCAAGTAGTAGAGAGTGAAGAACATAAAAAATGTTTAAAATAAAGTTCAATGCTAAGAATGAGTTATTTTACTTTTGTAACAGATAGAACAAATGTTTTTTAGTAAGGTCATGAAAGGTAACGAGGTTATTATAGTAACTCTGGCATGGAGGGGCACTCAAATTCAAGCCAATGTTGATATGCAAACTGAGGTTTGAAGGGAGCTTGAACTTTGAAAAGACTTTGTAGGACCACTGTTGTTACGAATGTCCCCATCACCTTTCTGTGAAGCACAGACACATCAGCAAAATGTTTATAAAAGGCAATTTCTTCAAAATAAATATTACTAAACTCACTTAAAATAGAATTTCCTTCTCACAGGACACTGCTCATGTACGTGGAGAATTAAAGTCTGCATAGCTATACTAAACAGCCTTTTTAATAATAACTGTCATAAAAGTAAAAGCTTTGTATTACAGAAATAGAAGGTTAATAGTCCAGATCTGCACTCAGATGAGTACAAATATTAGCCGTCCTGTTAAACCATGTCTCTCTCTTGTATCTTCCCCTTAGTTTAATTTCACCATAACACAATAATGCTCACATAATGCTATCACACCACTGAATCAAACACATAAACACACAAAGACATACTCAGAGGCTCTGAGTAAAAATTTACCTAAACAGCAGAGGCCTCCAAAGCAGACACCCAAACAACTGCTACCTCAAGACACCCCACAAGCAACACATAAACCACAAAATCAGTGTGCAAAGCAGTCGCAGCCCTTAAGGCCAAATACAACACCAAACATACTTGTCATAGGTGACTCCATAGTCAGACACACTGACGTCCCTCTCACCAGGCTGAACAAGGAGAGGGTCACAGTAAGCTGCCTATCAGGCGCTAGAATCCGCCACATAACACAAGCACTCGGGTTACTCCACGGCAAGTACAAATATGACACAGTCATTGTCCATGCTGGTGTGAACGACCTGAGATGTACCTCCCTGGACTACATGAAAAGAGACATAGAGGAGCTCTCTGATTATGTAGCCCAGGCAGGTATGACCCTGACCCTGAGCAGTATCCTTCCTTCACCAAGAATGATGCCACAATATAGAGACAAGATGATCAGCTTTAACAATTGGCTTAATGTCTGGTGTCATTCAAAGGGGATCCAGTGTCTGTCTGCCTGGGATGACATGCTTGACAAGCCACGCTGCTTCGCAAGGGATGGCTTGCACCTGTCACCCCTCAGATTCCGGATATTGGCTAAGGCTCTTGCCACCCCCATAGTGCCTTTTTTAGTCAAGGCTCAAATTCTAAACCTACCACCCTAGAAAACAAAAATGGGAAGAAACTGTGGGTAATGCTGCTCAATGCCAGAAGTCTAAATCTCAAAATGCATGCACTCGAGGCCCTTCTCGGTATGGAGAACATCGATATCTGTGCTGTAACTGAAACCTGGTTCAAGGCTCCTGAGAGCACCCCGGCACTATTAGGTTTTACCTCATATCATGCGTTCCGGCCCCAAAACCTGGACCACACCACAAAAGGAGGGGGTGTATCCATATTCATAAAGGATACCCACACCTCCAGGTTGGTGGCAACGCATGAAGCTTTGGAAACCATCCAGGTGCAACTAACCATAGGCAAAACTGCTCTACAAATTTTAGCATGCTACAGGCCACCCTCTCAAACTCAGGAACCCCACACAGCCTTCCTGAAAACACTGGAGGGTATAAATGTATCTCCAAACACCATCATATTGGGTGACTTCAACTACCCGAATATAGACTGGGAACATTACTCAAGCCCTAACTTTCTAGCCCAACGGTTCCTGGAGTTCATACATTCAAATGCCATGGAACAGCTAGTCACTGTTCCCATGAGAGGAGAAAATATACTAGATCTCATCATCACAAACATGGGGACAAAATGCTCCACACCAGAAGTATATCCCTCATTGGTGAGATCTGATCATAAACTAATCTCACTGGAAATCCACATCCCGCCCCCACCCCAAACAAAAAAGACCACAGTGAAGAACTTCTCTAAAGCAAACTTCACACTACTCAAGACTGGTGTGGTATCTTTCAAGGCCCCTGAGCCAGTGGAAACCACAACCCAAGCTGCGGAAGCCCTTACAAATGCCTTCTATGAACACCTCCGGGACTGCATGGATCAGGCAATCCCAAATAAAACCAAGACTCTTTCCACAAAGGGCAAACATCCAGTCTGGTGGACCCCAGCCATTAACAAACTTTACAATAAGAGGAGAAAGCTATTACATGATAGAACAAAATCCATAAAAGGGAAGTGACCCCTGATCATTATTAGTAAAAAAATACGAGCACTCATAAAATCAACTAAGGCCAATTTTGAGAGAAATATTGCCATGGATTCAAAGGACAATCATAAGGCCTTTTTCAGCTATGTTAGGAACCTGGGTGGAAACTCCCAGATATGCTCAGAATTAGTCCAAAATGATACAAAAATCACTGAACACACAGACATTGCCAACATACTGGCAGACAGGTTCAGTGCAAACTTCACCCCCCTCTCACCCCCTAAAGGAGAGATAACTATCCCAGTGGAGTGTAGCCTCCCAGACATCTCAAATGCGCAGGTGAAAGCTGCTCTCTCTAAAGCTAAAAACACAGCATCAATGGGACCGGATGGTGTCCCCGGCTGTGTGCTACACGAGCTAAATGAGGAATTAAACCCACACATAAGGCAGCTGTTTAATCTCAGCCTTACCACAGGATACGTGCCCAAGGAGTGGCGTACGGCAACTGTGGTCCCACTCCACAAAGGTGGTGCCTCTACGGACCCTGGTAATTATCGCCCCATAAGCTTAACAAGTCTAGTCTTCAAAGCTATGGAGAGGATCATAATGGAGCTCATAAACAAAGATATAGGGGACTTGCAGACATTGGACCCGACCCAGTTTGGCTTCGTCAAGGGCAGATCATGCCTTTTGAACTTGGTCGACTTCTTCGAAACAGTCACCAAAGCCATTGATGAGGGAAAGGCAGTCCATACAGCCTACCTCGACCTTGAAAAGGCTTTTGGCACAATACCCCACTCGGGTATTGTAGAAAAACTTACCAGCTTAAATGTAAACCCATATGTCACAAGATGGGTTGCAAACTGGCTTAAGGACAGAACCCACAGGGTTAGAATTGCTGGCGCTATGTCAGACTCCAAGCCAGTCACAAGTGGTGTCCCACAGGGCTCGGTTCTTGGCCCCCTATTGTTCGGCATCTACTTCTCAGAAGTACAGGCCAACATGGGAGGACTTTGGCTGACAAAGTTTGCAGATGACTGCAAACTGGGCGCCATAGTGGAAAGTGCATCGGACACGGATATCCTTCAGAAGGGACTCACGGAAACAGATAGCTGGTGCCAGAGCCATGGCCTGAAGTTAAACGCCAAAAAATGTATAGTCATACCCTTCGGGAAAAACAAGGTAACCCCAAGCTACCATATAGGTGGCAATCCACTAAGCACAGAAGAGGTTATCAGGGACCTGGGTACCCAGGTTGACAGTGGCCTTTCATAGTGGAAAGTGCATCAGACACGGATATCATTCAGAAGGGACTCACGGAAACAGATAGCTGGTGCCAGAGCCATGGCCTGAAGTTAAACGCCAAAAAATGTATAGTCATACCCTTCGGGTAAAACAAGGTAACCCCAAGCTACCATATAGGTGGCAATCCACTAAGCACAGAAGAGGTTATCAGGGACCTGGGGACCCAGGTTGACAGTGGCCTTTCTTTTGACACTCACATTGCTAAAGTGGTTAGAAAGACCTTCTACATTGCCCACCTGATCATGAGGGGATTCACATCCAGATCTAGTGAGGTCATTGTCCTCCTGTACTCTTCACTTATCAGACCAATGATCAAGTACAATGCCCCATTCGGGATGTATCTCACTCGACATCTGCAGCAATTGGAGAGACCCCAAAAGTTCCTCACCAAAAGGATAAAGGGACTCCAAAATCTGTCATATGCTGCCAGATTGAAGAAACTCCAGCTCTATTCAGTCGCATACCATCTGCTCAGAGGTGACATGTGCCTGACATACAAGGCCATGTCCAACCCGGAATTAATGGACATGCTCCACCTCAAAAAATCCAAATCCACCAAAACCACTAGAGCAAGCGACTTAAACCTTAGCACGGATATAAATAGGACATGCTGGAGGGATAGATTTATCACTCAGAGACTCCCTATGCTGTGGAATAAAATCCCAGTCCATGTGAGGCAGAGCACCTCGCTGGCTCTGTTCAAGAGAAATCTTGACCTGTGGATGGGAGATCGTAGGTTTACCCCGGGAATCATCTCTGTGTCACTGCTGGACAGAGGCACAACAAACTAATGGGCACAGTATTTTTTCATATAAGGGGTGGCGTAAGCCACAAAACTTTGGGCTAGGCTTATAAATGCCTTAGGGCAGATAGCCTAGTATCAACCTATGAACCTATGAACCTATAAGCCTCCCTTCCTCCTTATTTGGCTGCTGTCATTAACCACAGAGCTGGCATTTTGCAAAGTCACTCTCTTTAGCTATTTAAACACCATTACCATCCGATTGTTTTCCTTAAATCCTTAAATACAGGCACCCATGCAATGCACCCATGTTGTTCTTTTACCTGCCCTTACTTCAGATTGCCTTTGGAAGAGCCTCCCACTCTCATTTAATGTGCTCATACTCATGAGCATTGCAATATCGAACTTGAATTCCCCCCGTTAGACTGCTGTGGCTTGAGTTAGCCTCTCCTTCATATCGTCCTGTCTGCTTAGTGCATACTTCAGGACCTAAATGTACCAACCCCTTTTCCATCTGAATTTTAAATCCTCATCACCTGGGACAATACTATCATTCACTGGGCTGACCTCTGTATATTTTCTCTCTTCTGCCATAGTTACATATACCTCCTGCTACATTTACCTGACAAGTCCTTCAGCCCTGCAAGATCTGGAATAAATGTTTTTCTGTTTGCTACTGCATTTACTGTCATAGCTATACATGTTTTGTTTGCCATTGGCAATTTAGCTAAGAATAACTTCTAGTTTGTGTCAGTGTGACAAGAGACAGGGATCCAAGCAATTTCTTAGCAGCACATTGCCATAGAATCTAGAAAACTGCAATGTTGTAATTGACCAGTGTGTTTCAATATTTCAGCATTTGTCAGTAGTTCTATAAATTGCCAACATTTGCCTGGTGCTGCCTTTTCTATATACTAAATAGATGCAGGCATCTTGACCCCTGCTTGTCTTCATACCCCCTTCCTCTCTCTAATTCTAATACCCCCTTCCTCTCTCTAATTCTAATGCCCCCTTCCTCTCTCTAATTCTAATACCCCCTTCCTCTCTCTAATTCTAATACCCCTTCCTCTCTCTAATTCTAATACCCCTTCCTCTCTATAATTCAATACCCCCTTCCTCTCTCTAATTCTAATACCCCCTTCCTCTCTCTAATTCTAATACCCCCTTCCTCTCTCTAATTCTAATACCCCTTCCTCTCTATAATTCGAATACCCCCTTCCTCTCTCTAATTCTAATGCCCCTTCCTCTCTCTAATTCTAATACCCCTTCCTCTCTCTAATTCTAATACCCCTTCCTCTCTAATTCTAATACCCCTTCCTCTCTCTAATTCTAATGCCCCTTCCTCTCTCTAATTCTAATACCCCTTCCTCTCTCTAATTCTAATACCCCCTTCCTCTCCCTAATTCTAATACCCCTTCCTCTCTATAATTCGAATACCCCCTTCCTCTCTCTGATTCTAATGCCCCCTTCCTCTCTCTAATTCTAATACCCCCTTCATCTCTCTAATTCTAATACTCCCTTCCTCTCTATAATTCGAATACCCCCTTCCTCTCTCTAATTCTAATGCCCCCTTCCTCTCTCTAATTCTAATACCACCTTCCTCTCTCTAATTCTAATACCCCTTCCTCTCTCTAATTCTAATGCCCCCTTCCTCTCTCTAATTCTAATACCCCCTTCCTCTCTCTAATTCTAATACCCCCTTCCTCTTTCTCATTCTAATACCCCTTCCTCTCTCTAATTCTAATACCCCTTCCTCTCTATAATTCGAATACCCCCTTCCTCTCTCTAATTCTAATGCCCCCTTCCTCTCTCTAATTCTAATACCCCCTTCCTCTCTCTAATTCTAATACCCCCTTCCTCTCTCTAATTCTAATACCCTTCCTCTCTCTAATTCTAATACCACCTTCCTCTCTAATTCTAATGCCCCTTCCTCTCTAATTCTAATACCACCTTCCTCTCTCTAATTCTAATATAGCCTTCGTCTCTCTAATTCTAATGCCCCTTCCTCTCTCTAATTCTAATACCCCTTCCTCTCTCTAATTCTAATACCACCTTCCTCTCTCTAATTCTAATAGCGCCTTCCTCTCTCTAATTCTAATGCCCCCTTCCTCTCTCTAATTCTAATACCCCTTCCTCTCTATAATTCTAATACCCCCTTCCTCTCTCTAATTCTAATGCCCCCTTCCTCTCTCTAATTCTAATACCCCCTTCCTCTCTCTAATTCTAATATCCCTTCCTCTCTATAATTCGAATGCCCCCTTCCTCTCTCTAATTCTAATGCCCCTTCCTCTCTAATTCTAATACCCCCTTCCTCTCTCTAATTCTAATACCCCCTTCCTCTCTCTAATTCTAATACCACTTTCCTCTCTATAATTCTAATGCCCCCTTCCTCTCTCTAATTCTAATACCATCTTCCTCTCTCTAATTCTAATGCCCCCTTCCTCTCTCTAATTCTAATACCACCTTCCTCTCTCTAATTCTAATACCACGTTCCTCTCGCTAATTCTATTAACTAGTATGAGTGGATATGCATAGAAGAGCAGTCAACAACTTACAGTTGCATGAGAAGTTGCACTGTACAGCAGCTATTCCCCCAAGTAAACTCTGGCAGTCCATAGCTGCTCTACATTTCCCTAAGTCATTTCTAGCTGTTACTGCCCGTAGTTACTCCATCTACCTCATATTCTACAGTAGTGTAATGATCCTGCTCTATCCATTGCCATGATTGCAACTTAACCCCAATGTACTTCATTCACTTTATTTAGGCAGGCAGTGTACCCTTATGATCCAAACTTAATGTAGCTCATTTACTTTATATAATAATTCTGCGTAAATTCTCCATAAGGAAATCCTCATAGCTACATTCTTCCACAACAGAGGCCATTAACTGGCTAATTAACTATATTTAGTGCTCAGTCCAGTTCTGATTAACTCTCAAAAATCTCTGGACCATGAGGGAATGTCAGCCTTCAGCCTCGTTACACCTGTTATCCTTAGGTAGACTTATGCTCCCAGATAATGAACTCTTATTCAACACAATCCACCAAGTTTGTGAAAAATCCAAATATTTAACAAATATGGATACCTCACTCTCACAAAAAAACAAGGACTGTAAGCAACACACATATACAACCACCACAATCTTCTCCAACCAACTCTAAAATATCTTATGATGAGACTGTAAAAAAAATCACTGACCCAACATAGGTCTCATTGAAAATTCAGCGTCACTCCATATTCAGGCCCACTTTCCACAAAGAGTCACCAAGTTAAATGATCTCAAATCCAATAAACCATACCACTCTTCAAGTAAAAATGTTCTAGCAAACAGTGGCACTCTAGTCAGACAAACTGATTTTCTGTCTCCCTCTGTCTCTCTCACTAGGCTGGACTGAGTAATGCTGAACTGTTTTTCAGACACCAGGATCTCTGATAGCTCAGGGGCCCTTATGACTGTTTCACCTAAGAAATATGATTGCAACTAGGTGGTGGTCCATGTGGGGGGGGGGCCCAGAAGGATATACAAAGAGATGTCTGAGAACCCTCTATGCATGTAACAAATGCAGGTGAGACTCTTGTCCTGAGTGGAATCCTTCCTTCTCCAAGAATGATGCCTATGTACAAAGAAAGGATGATTGGCAAAATATTTGGTGTCATTCCAAGGGAATCCACTATGTATCAGCATTGGATAAGATGCTCGACCATCCTACTTGCTTTGCAAATTATGGCCTGCACTTCTTGTTTGAAGATGTCTGTATACTGGCTTTGGCCTTCCAGCAGAGTCCAGTTAATGGAAATCTCAGTGAAACTAACATATCAAATCAAAAACAGGATAACCTTAAGGTGCCTCAGTTCATTACCAGACATCTCAACTACAAACTGCTCAACCTTGAGGCTCTCCTGCATTTAGAGAATGTCTATGTCTATGCAATTATTTAAACTTGGTTTAAATGTTCTGTAAGCACCATACCTAGGTTTTGCACATACCATGCATTCTGACCCAATAGCAACTGCAGTGGCATCAATGTATTTGTTAGGGACCACATCATTTCTGGGGTGGCCGCGGTGGTTCAGCAATTAACATTTTTGCTTCACAGTAACAGGTTCTCTCATTTGGTTCAAATCTCGACTGGGGTGCCCTCTGTGTGGAGTCTGCATGTCCTCCCTGCAATCATTTGGGTTTCCTTTAGGTGCTCCGGTTTCCTCCCACATTCCAAAGGCATGCAGTAGGTGGATTGGACTCTCTAAATTGACAGTAGGTGTGTGTGTGTGTGTGTGTGTGTGTGTGTGTGTGTGTGTGTGTGTGTGTGTGTGTGTGTGTGTGTGTGAGTGAGTGGTACAGATGAACTACTGTGGCAGGGCTAGCCACCTAGTGGAGGAAGCCTTGGCTCAAGATGATTGTCACTGTTGAAGTGACACCCCAACCCCATGTGTAAAATGGGAAATTGGGGTTTAGGATGGATATCACTTCTAGACAGATTCCCAGAGACCCACAAACATTGATCTCCAATTCACTCTAAACAGGGCCGACTGTCAGTTTATAGTTCCAGGATACTGTCTGTGTCCCCTAAAATTCATGTTCATATATGTACCCAATAATCTCCCTATAAACAAGAACTCTGTTATTTTAGGAAATGTTAAACATGCCTCAATAAACCTTCGTACCTATAACTCAACATAGGATTTACCCCAAAGTTCTTAAGATTGTTAATAAACCCACTTAATGATGTAATATTGTTGACCTGGGCCTTAAAATATAGATTCTTTATGGTTTACTCTATTTCCCTCATGAAGTTGATAATTAACTAGTGACCTTCACTTTCAAAATCTCCGTAGTCACTGAAACAAATGTCTCATAAGTCAAGCATTCCAAATATATTGATGTCTTTGAATTCTATGATGCTGTTTCAAAATTCACTTATAACAGCATCACCCAAGATAGTGACACTAGATGTAACTTCACAAATGAGTTCTATGCAAATGTTTATAAATGTATATAACTGGTAGTACCAAACAGATCTAAATATAATGTGAAATTTAAAAATAATCCACCCTGGTGATCCATCACAATAAAAGGAAAAAAAAAACTCTTAAAGTACAGAGGAGATTAAAAGACCATCAGATAATGGATAACATCAGGAAATTGACCAAAACCTTGAAATATTTTATTAGTTTCACTAAAACAGCCCATGGAGTTAGGTTAGCATCTGAAGTTAAGGACAATTAAAAGTCCTTCTTTAGATATGTTAGGAAACTAAGAAATACCACCCAACGTTGCTCTGAACTGATTCATACTGGCACTGCCTACTCTGATTCAGTGGACACTGCCACCATACTAGAAAATAAACCACCAGTTTGGCCCATCAATTTTGCCCCAAAGTCATTTATCCTTGAATCTTTTAGACAACCCCATCTTCACTAAAGAACATGCATTGTCTCCAAAATACTTCCTCTACTGGACTAATGATATATCTGGATGATTGGTAAACAATAGTAAACAAAGCCACCTCAAAGCCACTGCATAAACTATTTAACATGAGTTTAGTTTTTGCAGTGCAGTTTGGTGCAGAGCAGTAGTGATGTCACTTTACATGAGAGGCCCCACCACTGACCCCAGGAATTAAAGTCCCATCAGCCTTATTTGCAAAGCCCTGGAACATGTAACTGAGTTGATAAATGCTGACATTAAAATTCTCAACAAGTTAGACTTGCAAAAGTTTGAGTCTGTCAAGGGTAGATCTTGTCTAATGAATCTTGTTAACTTCTTCAAAAGGGTAAAACAGGCTGTGGAAACTGGCCACGCTGTCCACAAATTGTACCTTCACCACACCAAGGTATTTGATACCATCATCCATGCTACCATAGTCAGAGTCAGTAAGCTTAATGCATTATAAATAGATCCCTTATGTAATAGGATGGTTCAAAAAATTGGCAAAAGGCAAAACTCACACACTGTGGTTAGCAGGTACCTCATCAAAGAGTGTTGAAGGTGATCAGTGGTGTCCCACAGGGCTCAGTGCTGGGAACTTTTTTTGGTCTGACATTTAGTTTTCTGATCTTCAGACCATGAACGACACCTCTGGCTACCCAAGTTAGCAGAGAACTATAAACTGGGAGTCATTGTCAAGTCTCACTCTGATGTCCATGAACCTACAACTCTTTAAACATGTAAATTCTTGGTTTAACAAAATGGGCTCAAATTAAACTCTAAAAGTGCAATACTGTCACATTTGATAAGCAGCTCCTTCCATCAGCATACAATGCAGATGATACCCCACTGCAAAATGAAAATATTGTTAAAAACCTTGGAACTTAGTACGATATTTCCCTTTCCTTTGATGGTTATGTAACACTAGAGAGAATGTCCTTCTGTTTAGTGCATTTAATTAACAAAAGAATGCCATCCAGATCTAAGGCAGTGATTGGCCCCTTATATTCAGCATTGATTAGCCCAGTTACTGAAGATAATACCTCTTTTGGGATGTACCCCACTAGACATATCAAATAATATGCCTCCCTTAATGACACACCCTTCCCAAAGCCCCCAATATAATATCCATCTAGTTTCTCACTTCCCTACCAATAATATGCATATTCTTTCTCTGATCTCTCTCCACTCTTGTTTAACCACAAGCAATCAAACTGTATATCCCTTTCTCCTAGTCTTCAGTTTCTATACAATGAACATTTTTTAAAACATTTAATAAACTTTGATTGTTAAATTCCCCACAATTTAATTTGGAATTGCCTCTTTTTGCAAAATAGTAAACATTTACTCATCACCTCACAGTCCATAGTTTTAAATACATCTCCTAATTAATTTATAGCAAAATGCCAAAGTGTTTTCACACATATATTGGTCTTGGCTACTCATCTAACTTACAGATAATTTGGTATTAAACAAATTTTATTGTTCTATCTCTTGTCCCCAATACCAGAATGGTTATACAAATTTTTACATTATACCTCCCGACTTGACCTTTACATTTCATGGGATATCAGCCCAATGCCTGGTCACAGCTCCTCCTGCCATCAAGGACATCAGCAACCCTTCCCTGCAGTTATGACAAACACTCCTTTCAAAAGCTCTTCCCAGTGTTACTTTTCCCACCTTCAACCTTCATAGACCACAACTAGCTAACCCTAATTTCCAAAATAATAACCAGAATTCCAAACTATAATCTCTCACCACTCAAGCAAAGGACCACATTTCTTCCATTTTAAGGCCAAAAGTAGAATTTGACTGTATTAAGTAGCAGATAACCTACAGTGAAACGTCTTGAAATTTCCATCAGCCATTCTTCCTTGACTATAACTTCCACATCTACCTAGATAATAGACCAGACCAGAAGTGTGAAGGTGGAGCAAATTACAACTGGTTAAGAAAAACATCTCTTACATTATTTCACTCCCCTTCTTCTGAAACTACCCCTCGCTGGATGCTGTCCTCTCTAAAAGTGGCTGCTATCTTAACCTTCTGGTTGGCACAGTTTACATTCTATACAACACTCCTATAAAATATTTGAATGCAATATAATTAACACTGTATAACATTGCTTCAGAAATACATTTGTTCTAATAGATGATTTTAAATCTAAGCACCGTATTAACTAAAATAAACCTGGTTAATTATTTTCTCTCCCAATAAAAACTCTACAACTTATTAATTTTCCCACTAGACCAAACCCATCAACAAGTAATGATTCATTATGAATATCCCCCAGAGAGTGAAATAATGTACATGCTGACTGAATATCCCTGGTAGCCTTATCAGGACTGACATCTTTATTTATCTTCTCTTTCAGAGCTCCTTATCGTCAGCCACAAACAACAAAATACAGAACCAGATCTGAATCTGAGGTTGTACCTTCTGACCTCTGTAATATAGACTGGGGTCTTCTTCTTACCAAAAAAAGTCTCAGCCATAATCTGACAAACCTTTACTTCTCTCTCTGTCATACATTCCCAAATAAGCATTTCTCCAAAACAAGGAAAAGTGTTAAAGAGCAAAGTTGATCATAGTCATCTCCCACCCACCTACCACCACCACCAATAAAGAAAAAATGGCCTCTTAAAAGTAGGTGACATACCTCTCAAAACAGAGAAGTGTATATCTGCTTTATGTTTCTTAGCCATCCTAACAATATAGAAGGACTTTCTTACAACAATAAACGCATGTTGGTCAAAAGTCAGGTCACTGTCAACATAGGTTCCCAAATGCTGAACAACAGGTCCATTTCTCAGGGGAGCATTGCTAATGTAGCAGGTCCATGGAACAGATAACTTCCTTAAGTATACAATAAAACATTTTTTGGCATTTATTTTTTGTCCATGATTTTGACACTGGTTATTTATTTGAGAAGAATCTCCCTGCAAGATGGCAAAGTCATTTGGGATTCAATAGCTGCTCCTAGCTTGCAGTTATCTGCACATGTTGTTAGCTGGGGGGGGGGGGCAGCTAGGGGTCCTTGATATTGTCGTTTACTTCAGAAAAGTAGATCCCAAAGAGTAGAGGTCCCAGGTCAGAATCCCAGCGGCACCCAACTGGTGACGGGTCTCTTTATGGAGATGACTACATAGGAAAAAATGGGAATTTTGGGAACAATACCTAGAGGGGAGGAATAAGGTTTAAAATAAGGCAGGACTTAAATTAGGTATGTAATGCTTGACTGAAAACAATTGCGTAGCGATGTATAATGTTTGGGAGTGTGTCAGTATTGTTTGTGATGTAAAATGCTTGCTACTAGGATCGTGTCGGTGTGGTTTGTTTTCATTTATGTAACTATATGATTGCCTATGTTGTAAGGGATGGTTTAATAAAGATGTTTCTTGTTTAAAAAAGTGGTGATAGGAATTGCTTAATTTATGTAATACTGCTGAGGTTATATGATATAGAGCAATATATGTGAAGCGTAATGTTTGTTAATTTTAATTTGTTAATAGAGTTTGATTACTTTTATATAACTGTAATTGTGCCAATGTGTCACAATCTGTTTTCATTATCTGCATCATATCTGTGAGCCAGTGTTGAGACTGCTGTAAGCTGATGATAAAAGCATTTGAACAAGTACATTTTAAGTACATTTCTAATTGCACTTATCTTACCATTTAAATCAGTTTTGTGCATTTTTGCTCTTTTTGCTCTTTATCTGAAATTAAAGCTATTAATTTATGGCATTTTAAAGTCTGAATTACATTTTGGTTTCTCTGCAGGGCCTAGGTGTTTTCCCTCCCACCCTCTATATTGCTATTTTGGCTCTATACTTGGAGGCTTTTGAGGTGCTTGTCCCTACTGTATATCTGGCCCTGGAGACTCCTCCCAGTCTTATCCCTCCTGCTCATTTTATTGGTTACTGACAGAAGAAACTGGGAAGGCCCTCGCCTTAGCCTCTTTGTGTACCTTTGAAATTGCCTTGATAGCTGGGTGCTCCTCATTGCTGGCTTGTCAGCTTTTGAATCACTTTACAATTACTAGTAGCTAGTTGTTAGGCTAGTTCCTGGTTAGGGTTTCCACCTGTCCCACTTTGCGAGGGGCAGTCCCTCTTTGGGCAGTTGTCCTGCAAAAAAAATGAAAAAAATGGCAAATGTCCTGAGATTTTAGGACAGAATTATTTCCTATATTTTATGTAATAGTTGCATAAAACAGTTATTCTATACCAGAAACACCTAAATGTTATAAGAAACAGAATGAGCAACTAAAATGCTACAAGAATAAGCTTTTATTTAGGCAAAAAAGTGAAGTTCTGTCCTTTATACTGGCAGTGGCTATGTTTTGCCCTGCATAATCTGACATTTGTACTAAAATGTCCCACTTTGGGGATTTGAAAAGGTGGCAACCCTATTCCTGGTACCTTTTCACTTGTGGCTAAATAAAATATGTTTTACATTAAGAAGACTGGGACTGCAGTTCTAGTGGGAGTAGAAAGATAGTCTGGTGTAAGTTGGGAAACATATAAAGGAGCTTAAAGTGACAGTTACTTGTTAGAGTTAGTTGGTAGTTTTCGGGTTTCACCAACCAAAATGTGTTTTTACATTAAGAAGACTGGGGCTGCTATTCGACGTCCAGTAATAAAGTAGCATGGTTAGTCCAAGTCAGAAAACACATAGGGAAGCTTAAAGTGAGAATTCCTTGTTGCTAAGTATTTGATTTGCTTTCTGATACCTTTTCACTTTTGTCTATCTAAAGTATGTTTTCTACATTAAGAAGGCTGGGACTACAATTCTAGAGGAAGTGGAAATGTAACCTGATCTGTCTGAGTTGGAAAACATACAAAGGAACTTAAAGTGACAATTATAGCTAGTTGGTACCTTTTCACTTTTGGATAATCAAAGTGTGTTTTTACATTAAGAAGACTGGGACTGCAATTCTAGTGGTAGTACAAAGGTAGCCTGGTCAGTCTGAATTGGGAAACACACAGGAAGGCTTAAAGAAGGAATTATTTGTAGCTAGTTGATACCTTTTCACTTTTGGCTGACCAAAGTGTGTTTTTACATTACGAAGACTGGGAGTGCAATTCTAGTGGTAGTAGAAAGGTAGCCTGTCAGTCTGACAGGGGAAAAACACATGTATGCTTAAAGTGGGAATTACTTGTTGTAGCTAGTTGGTACCTTTTTACTTTGGCTAACCAAAGTATATTTTTATATTACGAAGACTGGGACTGCTATTCTAGTGACAGTAGTAAAGTAGTCTGGTCAGTCCAACTCAGACAGCACACAGAGAGGCTTAAAGTGCGATTGTTTCATTAGCCAGAGGGCTTTTTAGGGACTTTGTTAGGTGTTAATCTGCACTTAAGAGCTACTTTTGCTGTGCTATTACATTAAGAAGTTCTTGGATTATCCATCTTGTGGCAGAAGGTGTTTACATTATCTCTCTATGAGTTGGGAGGCAATCCAGTGAGCCTAAAATGTAGGCATTTTATTGGTCAGAGGGCACAGGACTTAGTTTTCATGTTTTTATGTCTGCTGTAAATTAGGCACGTTTTCATGGAGCTGATCACTGCTCAATCATGGTTAGCAGTACCCTGTATAAATTAGGCACATTTTCATGGAGCTGTTCACCATTCAGTCATGGTCAGCAGTACCCTGTATAAATTAAGTACATTTTCATGGAGTTGTTCACTACTCAGTCATGGTTAGCAGTACCCTGTATAAATTAGGCACATTTTCATGGAGCTGTTCACCATTCAGTCATGGTCAGCAGTACCCTGTATAAATTAGGCACATTTTCGTGGAGCTGTTCACCGCTCAGTCATGGTTAGCAGTACCCTGTATAAATTAGACATGTTTTCGTGGAGCTGTTCACCGCTCAGTCGTGGTTAGCAGTACCCTGTATAAATTAGACATGTTTTTGTGGAGCTGTTCACCGCTCAGTCATGGTTTAGCAGTACCCTGTATAAATTAAGCACATTTTCATGGAGCTGTTCACCGCTCAGTCATGGTTAGCAGTACCCTGTATAAATTAGACACATTTTAGTGGAGCTGTTCACCACTCAGTCATGGTTAGCAGTACCCTTAAAACTAGTTGTTAGGGCTTTAACCCATAACACAGAAAGACATTGCATGGAGCTAAACTTAGGGTAGCTAGATAGTTTCACACAGCACTAACATCTTAGCACTATCTAACTGCTAGCCTTCTCCCTAGACACCACTCAGATGACCCCTGTAAAACTAAGACTCTAAACAATAGTAGCCCAACCCTAATACAGGTCCTAACAACATGAATTTGCAATTTCCTAATGTAGCTGTGGCCAGCTTGGCATATATGTGCATCCTAAGGCAATATATCAATTTTCTCATGAACTCAGACAATTTTTCAATCCTTTTAAAACAAATTAACACAGTATGAGAGAGAAGTTAAAGCTATTAATTTAAGGCATAATTTGCTTGGAGCAAAAATCTTGCTAACAAACCAGTTTGTCAAAAACACACATATATACTGTGTTCTTCACACATACCATTCACTACACACACATAGACCTCCTTATGCTGAAGCACGTGAAAGAATCATCTTCAAACATCAAAGTCCTCCTAAGCCATCAGACTACAACACCTACCCTCAGCCATCACTAAAACAACACCTAACACTGCATATAAGCATACACCCAAGGATCCGCCAAGAACAGAGCCCATAAGGAAAACAATCACTTTACCTAGTACTCTTGTCATAGGGGATTCTACTGTATGACACACAGATACTCCTCTCACCAGGATGGACAAGGAGAACCTAGTGGTTACTTGGCTATGTGGAACTAGGATAAACAATATCATGCATGCACTCCGGTCACTGCACCATAGGTACCAATATGATTCTATCCTAGTCCATGTGGGTGTAAATGAACTGATGTGTTCCACACTGGACTATATGAAAAGAGACATTATGGATCTCTCTGAATTTGTCACAGGCAGGTACATGCCTGCACTGAGCAGCATTTTGCCTTCACCAAAATGATGACAGAGTATGAACAAAAAATGATTGATTTTAATAATTGGCTAAGTTTCTGGTGTCACTCCAGGAGAATCCAATATGTATCAGTATGGGAGGATATGGTTTACAGACAACTTTGCTTGTCAAGAATGGTCTGCACCTGTCACCCTATGGGCTTTTGGATATTGGCTAAAACTTTATCCATCCCTTTATAGCCCTTTTAGGCAACGTCAAAATGACAAAACTACCAACATAGCAAAAAAAAAAAAAATGTGTTACTGCTCAATGCTCAAACCTAAAAAAGTATCTCCACACCCTACAAGCTCTCCTTACTCTGGACAATATAGACATTTGTGCTGTTACAGAGACTTGGCTTAAAGCCACCAAACACACTTCTTAAAAAACTAGCACAGTATGAATGCACCTTTCATACATTTAGACCAACAGCTGCATAGACAGGGGTTAAAGGTGAAGGTGTCTCAATCTATGTTAGCAGAAAATACAACTCCAGGATGATGTCCTGGAGTCCATCCATGCCCAAGTCTCCTTAGACAAGGTTCCCTACCATGGTCTGGCCAGTTACAAGATGACCTCTATAACCCACAGTGCTTATAACTCTTACCTAGACCTACTAGAGGTTCTCACCATCTAACCAAATACCTTATTCATGGGAATTATAACTATTTTATTATTTTTATTTATTTATTTGAAGTTTGGTTGCCAGGATGGTCCATTGGGCCGAATGAGCCCGTTTTCAATGGAGTCCTGGGGAGAAAAGCTCCAAGGATACAATAAAAACATAGTGAAATACAATATATAAAAACATAGTAAAATGCAAGGAGAGTACATTTAAGCCAAAGTAAATCAAAGCAGAAATAGAAGGTAAAGCATAACAATATGTAACAATTCACATCAGTTTACAAAACAAAATTATTTATTTATTTATTTTTTTTAAGTCACTATAATCACTAAGATAGATATTTAGATTAAGACAATAGTGTGAAGGTGTGTACACAGAATTAAATGTAAGCGTTTATTTACTGTATGTAAGTTCCTGTAGAGGTGATCTGGTTATTGGCTAATGGATAAGATAGTGGCTGGGAAAGTTAAGCAGGATGGGAACATGAGCATTCCCACAGTATTTGTAAGTGTGAGTGAAGGAGAGTTTTAAAGGAGGGGAGACTGCAGGTGCTACAAATATGAGGTGGGAGGGAGTTCCAGAGACGGGCTAGGGAAAAAGAGAGTAGGAGTTTGCCTGCTGGATGGGTTGGTTTGTGGAGTTTGATTAAGTTCTGAGTGTTGGTTCTTAGGGACCGGCTGGGTATGTGAATAGTGAAGGTTGAGGCAAGAGAAGGGCAGAGGGAGGGCTTGAATATGAGCTTGTGGGCATGAGTTAGTTGAGTGTAGATGAGGTAATTGGGAAGTTTTAGCCAATTTAGCTTGTGAAGAGCAATGTAGTGATGAGAGGAGGATCTGTGGCCAATGATGAATTTGGCGATTTTATTATAGCAGGAGGAGAGTTTTGTTTTGGTAGAGGATTGTAGATTGGTAAAGAGTGGGGCACCATAAAGGAGGGAAGGGATGAGATATGTGGAAGCAAGGAGGAATCTAGTGGATGGGGTGAGGAAGCGAATATGGCGATAGAACATACCAAGTTTCTGGTGAGTTTTCTTTATGTTACTTTGTATATGGGTGTCAAATTTAAGCTGATTATCAATAAGAACGCCTAGTAGTTTAGCACTGGGAACAATTTCAAGGGTAGTATTGTTGTGACTGGTTATGGAGAACAAATTTATGTTGATAGTTAAGGTTTTGGATGGGGTGAATATCATGAGTTTAGTTTTTGATGGATTAAGAGCTATAGATGATTATCTAGCATCCATTGTTCGGTGGTAGAGAAGGCATCTTGTGTTAGCTGTATCAGGGTGGGAATGGAGTTAGCAGCACAGATAATTGTTGAATCGTCTGCATATTGGATGATTTTAGCATTAGGAATAGTGTGGTGGAAGTCGTTGATGAAAATGTTAAACAGTAAGGGACCTAATATAGAACCTTGGGGTACACCAGTGGCAGTGTTAAGAAATAAGGAAGTGGATTTCTTCCATTTGATGGCTTGTTGCCTATTGGAAAGGTAGCTAGTAAACCAGTTAATAGAACTGGGTGAGAGTTGTAGATTAGAGAGTTTAGTCAGAAGGAGAGAGTGAGAGATAGTATCGAAAGCATTAGAAAGATCCAAGAGGAGTGTGGAAACGATACAGTTAAAGTCGCGTGCTTTATTTATGGTTTCAAGGAAGGAGAGTAGAGCAGTAGTAGTGCTGTGACCAGGTCTGAATCCATGCTGTGTGGGAGTAAGTAGGTGATTGTTGATGAGGTGGGGTAGAAATTGAATATGAATACATTTCTCAAGTAGTTTAGAGATGGGGGATAGGATGGCAATAGGTCTAAAGTTGGAGATGTTATTATTGTTTCCACCTTTGTGGAGGGGAATAATATATGCTTTCTTCCAGATTTGGGGTACCTAGCCTTCTTAAATAGACCAGTTTATAAGAATACAGATGGGGAAGGCAATGGCATCAGCAGCTGTTTTTAGGAAAAAGGAAGGGATATTATCAGGGGCATTAGAGCATGGTTTTAATTTTAGGAGGCGTTTTTTAATAGTTGACACAGGGATGGGTTTGAGAGAGAAGAGAGATGGGTGGGAGGTGGAAGTATCCGAGGAGGGGGGGATTGTGGGAAGTAAAGTTGGATGAGTAGAATTATTTTTGAAAGATGATGTTAATTTGCTTATGGAGTCGATGAAAAAGCTGTTAAATTGGGAGGCTAGGTCAATTTCGGAAGCATTATGTTCTGGTTGAGGGTTTTCCTTTTTCCCAGGGTTGAAGAGGGTGGAAATGGTATCCCAGAATTTTTTAGGGTTGGTTTTGTGATCATTTTGGAGGGTAGTGTAGTAGGATTTGCGGTCGGAAGTAATGAGTTTTTTTACTCTGTTACGGAGTGTTTTGTATTCATTCAGGGTGTCAGGGGTTCTGCTTTTGTAGTGGTTCTTTAAGGCTTTATCACGGAGGCGCATGACAGCTAAGGTATTTTTAGTTAGCCAGGGGATGGTTTTGCTCTTAATTCTCTTAGTTCTCAAAGGGGCCAAGTTGTCTAGTAGGTTTAGAAATGTTGTATTAAAATAATTGACAGCTTCGTCTAAGGGAAGAGTTTTTAGAGGATTCCATTTGAATTTTTTAAGTAAGTCAGAGAAGGAGTTGGGGTTGAAGTTCTTGAAGGAACGCAAAGAGATGGTGGTTTGTGGTAGTTGCAGTGAGGGAGAGTGATGACGAGCGAAAGTGGGAAAGTGGTCGCTGAAGGAGTCTGGGAGGGTGCCACTGCTGGTAATAAGATGAGGGTGTGATACTAGAATCCAGTCAATAGTGCTCCCAGAGGAGAGGTCTTTTGATGGTTGGGTTATGGAGTTGATGAGCTGTTGGAAGTTATAAAGGTTTATATGTAGGGATTTTGTGGGGGATTGGACAGAGGGCCAGTTAATGTTAATGTCACCTAGGATATAAATCTCGTTTGTAATATTGGGGGAGAGCCAAGAGAGTATGTCTTCGAGAATAGGTATGTTGTCACCAGGAGGGATGTAGAGGGAGGCTATGCATATGGTTTTATGCTTGTTTAGGTGAAGTAAGGCTAAAAGTAGTTCGGCATTGGCAAATTGGGGAATAGGCTTAGAGTATGATGTAACTGAAAGGGAGGAGGAATAGAGTAGAGCAACTCCACCTCCTTTTTTATGGGTTCTATCTTTCCTGATGATATTGTAGTTGGGGGGAGCTATTTCAGAATCTTTTATGGAGGGTTTTAGCCATGTTTCAGAGATAGAGAGTATGTCGGGATGGTTATGGAGAAGCCAGGCATGAAGGTTGGGGATTTTGTTGCATATACTTTGAGTGTTTAAATCTGAGAAGGAGAGGGTTTTTACAGATGGAGGGGTGTAAGATGGTGTATATGAGGAGTTGATGGGAGAGGGACCTGGGTTGGGGTGAATGTCACCAGAAAGAAGGGTGTTGATTAAATGGTGAAGTTGGAAATAAAGGTCATTGGATAGTTTTGTGTATAGATTGTGGGTTGTATATTTGGTGCTAGTTAGGGTTAGGGTGGTGTGTTTGTGGATGGGGAAGAGTCTGAATGGGAAGAGAAAGGAGGGGTTATTGAAGTAAAGATGGGGGCTGATGAATGTTGAAGAGTGTTGGTTTTGTTCAGGGATTGAACTAGTAGTGTGAAAGTAGGGTGAATGGATAGTATTGAAGGGTATGGTAAAGTAGGTTAGATAGGATAGAACAAGAAGTAGTAGTAGATGGGTTATAAATGAGGATGATTTTGCTAGCATAGTTGTAATTTAGGGTTTTAGTTGGGAGGAGGGCTTGAAAAGAGTGGAGTGTATGGTGTAGGTGTAAAAGGGTTGTGGTATGAATTGCTTGGGGAGTGGCTAGGAGGGTGAAGTGTGGTATGAGTTGTTAGGGGAGGAGCTAGGAGGGTGAGAGGTGGGACAAGAGCTAAGTAGGGTGTGGTCAATGGGCTATAAAGCTAGAGGTAGTGGGGGCAGGTGGGAATAGGGGGCAGGGTAGAGGAGCGGAGTGAGCCCGTAGGGCGAACGGAGCGGGAAGAGCTAAGAAAGGAAGCCCAAGAGATGAGTGAACTATGAAAAACAATCAGTGAGGGCAGGAGTAGAAACACAAGGTCAGTAGCCACAGAGGGTAGGAGTAGGGCACTGAGTCTAAGAGTGGAATGCAGACATAGACTTCATAAGGGTACAGAGGTAGGATAGGCAGCTGGAGGATTAGTCAGAAAGTTCAGAGCTAAGTAAGAATGAGATGTAAGTTAGTTAGTGAGTGGATGCTGTCACCTGCAGACTAAAGTGGGTAATTTGCAGATGTTTGGGGCAGCACAGGGGGGAAAGGATGGAGTCTATGGAGCAGCAGGTGACTGGGTCAGACTACCTACTTATAGACTGGGAAATGTATACTACCTCTAACTCACAGGCACAGCATTTCTTGGACTTTATCAACGTGAATACCCTGAACCAGACAATGTACTCTCCAACCAGAGCATCAAACATATTGCACCTAGTACTGAACATGGGAGAGCACTGCACTCCTGCCCCCACCCCTCCATGTCACGCCCTAATTCATGAAGTCGGATCAGAAAGCTGCCTCCCTCAAAATAAAACTCAGCCCAGAAAAAAACAACTAAACCCAAAATAGTTAAGAACTATAATAAAGCAGGCTACATCCTATTTAGTGATGGTTTGTCAAAAAATTCAGGGCTCCCCAAACCCCTAGAACACACCCATGTAGGATTATTTACTGTATAAACCATGTAGAAGTATGCCCTGTATAAACATGTACAAGGCTGCATTGAGGCTACTGTACTTACCAGAAGTAAGCCCAGACGTAACACCAAAAACATACCACATTGGTGGAATCCTTACCGTAACTGGCTATATAAGAAAAGAAAACAAATCATGGCCATAATCAGAAATGGCAACTCACACAGAGACAAGAGCTCTCAGATTCAAGAGGTCTAACAAAGTCCAGCAAGTTCAATTATGAGGTCAGGACATCCTCTCAGGCAGGGGCAATCACAAGGCCTTCTTCAGCTCTGTTAGGAATCGTAAAGGGAATACTCAACAGTGTACAGACCTGATTGTAAAGGAAACAACCTTCACTGACCAGGGTTATCTAGCAAATCTACTGGCTGATAAATTTAACTCTAACTTCACCACCACCCCCACTCTCTCCACTACCCAAGAAGTCAGGATCAGTGAGACCAATCACCAGTGGGGTACCCCAGAGCTCTGTGTTAGCCCATTCCTGTATGCAATCTTCTTCTTGGAAGTCAAGGCTAATGTCAACAGTCTCTGGCTCAATAAGTTTGCAGATGTCTGTAAATTGAGAGCTATCATATACTCCCCCAGTGACACCAACATTCTACAAGATACAAATTATAGGCTACCTGTTGTGGAGTGGGCCCTCCTATTGGCTGTCTAAAGCCAGTGGAGTGCCTGGTTCAACCCGGGACCAAAACAAAAGAAAAAGCCTTTGTAAATCTGCAGTTATTTGCCAGGTAAACAGCTAACCAGAGTAGAATGTACACATTCTCAAATTCAAGCAATGGAAGTACAAAACATTCCTTCTTTGAGCCTTAAGTTGTCCGGTTTATTCAAAGTAACAAGAATCTTTGTCTGTCAGATGTCATCAGATACAATGTTTCTTGCTGGAAAAACATTACAATTCTAGCTGTGTAAATAACCCTAAACAAGGGGGGCATGGTGAAAAACAGCCCTTATGATTCGGGTAGTGTTATGGTTCCTGATTGGTTTAAAGCTGAACTTGGTGGTTGGAGGGGATGTCAAACTCCTTATTAGAATAACAGTAGTGTATTGGCTAATATTCATGCCAGCTGATTAGGGTGAGGCCAAGTCCTTACATAGGACAAGAGTTATGGATCGGCTAATAGCTGGGCCAGCTGATTCAGGGGAAGGCTAAGTCCCTTAATGGAATGTGAGTCATACAGTAGTTAGGCTGTTATCCACCTCCATTTCCTTGTTAAGGAAAATGATTCATTTACAGTGTTATAAAACAAACAAAAATCTAGTTTAAAAAGTCTTTTTAACAGAATATTTTATTTATTTATTTGTCTTTGTTTACCAGGAAAGTCCAACTGAGGAATACCCATTTTCAGTGGAGGCTCAGGGAGAAAAGCTCAACTTACTTACATTGGATTATAATAAGTTCCAGTCAAACACAGAGTAGTTACATTTCTATTTACATTTATACACAAACAGTAGTTACATTTTACAGAGGTGGAATTTACTAAAGAAAAAAGCCCACATGCAACTTAGTGGATTGTACAGGCAGCAGTTATGTATCAAAATTATTTTTTCATTTCAGTTGAGAGCATTATGTTTAAGGAGAGTATTTGGATAGTATTTTACAGTGAACATTTTTTTATCCCTGTGATGAGCATGTACAAGAACAGCATTGGTTAAGATTAGTTAAGATGTTGTTTAATCAGTGGTTTAAAACTAATGAGTTTGTTGGAGAGTTTTATTTGCATGGGGATATGATTGCAGAGTTTAGCAACTCATTGGGAGTAGAGCAAGTCTCCTGCAACATTATTAGACGTATTTGTAAGTAATAAGAATTTGTTACTAGAACAGCGGTCCCTTGTTGGACAGTAGGGTAGTAGTAAGTTTTGTAGTACAGGGCATTTTTCTGGATGATGAATGAGTTTGTGTGCTGTAGTCAGCTGTGAATATGTTAGATAGTTGTACAGTTCAAGCCAGCTTAATTTCTTTAAGCTATAACAATGGTGGGTCTTATGAGGGAGTCTGGTAGCAAATTTAGCAATTTTATTGTAGCAGGAGGCAAGTTTATTACTTTGAGGACAAATATTTTAAGTAAAATAAGGATTTTAATGATTTAGGAAAAGAGATGTTTAAGAAAAATAATCAAAAAGATGTCCAATGTGGAAATGACAATGCAAATGTTTACGGTCAGAGAAATCGGGGATTCAGGTACACCAACCAGAATTATATAGATCCAGGGCAGAAGAGGTTTCAAAATCTATAGAAGATGGAAGAAACAGAGGAGACTTGGTTTCATCAGGCATAAAAATGAGTCATCGGGTAGTTCACAGGTATAATAATTTTAACATATACAATTATACTAAACATGATGTGACTAAGGAGCATTTTTCTTCATTTTCTAAGGGGCTCAAGTTTATTCCTACAAAGAAATTTAATCTAGTTGACACTTTAATAGAAACCACGTTATATGTTATGAAATTAAACCTAGCAATTAATTTTAAAGATAAAGAACAGAAGAGAACTATAATAATATAATTTTAAAGAAAAAAGTTAGTTTAATCCCCCTTTACACCCCACCTTATTAGTTTTGGAAAAAGCAATTAAAGAAGATTCATACGATTTACAAGTTAAACACAATATTAAAAAGAAGAATTTATATAATTTAACTAAGGCTGAATGGGGTATGCTTCAGAATTTGAGAAATGATAATTCTATTTGTATAATGAGGCCCGCTAAAGGTGGGGCATAGTCTTCTTTGATACACTTGAATATTATAAAATAAAGTATGATATGTTAAGTGACAGGTAAGACTTATGAGGCTGTTTCCTTAAATGAAATTATATTGCATATCGGAGAATAGAGTCATATTTGGAAGAGTTTTTACTTGACCAGAGAGTTTTTTATGATATTTATAATTTTGTTAAAGTAAAAAATCCATTTATAGACACAATATTTATATACCTAAGGTCCATAAGAATGTTGATATGCCCCCATTCCATCCTATACTTTCTGGTAATAAGTCTAAGACATATAATTTTGGGGTGGTAATAGGTGGTTAAAACCCACCTATTCTAATGTCCAACATCTGGTAGTGGATTCATGGGACTTTTTAGAATATTTAAGAGATGAGTTATGGTCTAAAGATTTCATTTTTTTAACAATAGATGTTATAGACCTATGTACTTCAATAGCAAAAGAAGAGGGCTTAGAGTTTTAGAAAATAATTGCATTTTGTTCAGGTGAAATGTTTTAGACAAAGTAAAAGAGGTTGGTTGCTATGGGGTCCTCTTGTGCCCCCATATATGCTAACCTAGTATTCTTAGATTGGGAATCAAGTTTTGGTTTTGAAAGTAAGTTTTTTGAATATACTAAATGATATGTTTGTTTTTTGGATGACATATTTATTTTATGGAAGGGGTCTGTTTTACAAATAGTAGAATTTATGAAATATTTAATTCAAACATCTTCTTTTTTAAAATTAACACATATCGGCATCAAGTGGGAATGGAATCAAACCAGAAGTAGAATAAAAATCAGGCAACTGAATATGCCAAAAAAGCAAAAGAAAGACTATAAGGTGAAGGATCAGATGAGAAGGCAAGAAATGTGGAAAATGCATAAATATAGCTGCAAGTATAGAAAACTCTTGGAGCAAGCCTGTGTTGATCAGGATCAAATGCAGAAATTGTTAAGGAGAGGTGAATTTAAAGCAAAAGATGAAAGGTTAATATTGGCGGCCCAAGATAGTGGACTACATACAAGTTGGTTTACAAAGTCCATTGAACATGTGGGAAAAACAGACAAATATGGGTTTTGTAAACAGAACTGTAAAAAGTCACACATCTTGTAGCTGGTTGTGATATACTAATGGCAGAAGGATTGTATACTGGAAGGCATAATCATTTAGCAAGACTGTTGCATTGGTGATTGTGCAAATATTATTGTATTGAAGTGGCTGAAAAATATTGGAAACATGAACCACAAAGCATCATGAAAAATGATGAAGTTTATATCACATGGGATCACCCATTACCAACAGTTCAAAATAGTTGCAAGAAAACCAGATATAGTAGTCCATGAAAAGATGACAGAAGTAGCATTGATCACTGAAATTAATGCACCCAGTGATTACAGTGTCTTGCGTAGAGAGAGAGAGACACAAAGTCATAAAATACCAGGATTTTCAGGCAGAAATGAGGGCAATGTGGATGAAGGATACCCAGACAGTGCCAGTAGCAATTGGGGCAACAGGTCTTATAAAAAAAGAATTTCAATCATATTCGGATATGTTACCAATACATGTAATCGGTATGAATTACAGACGGATTCATTACTGGGCACACTGTGGATGCTGCAAAGAGCACTTCTGGCTAACATCAAAAACTGAAACAATACTAATTTCATGAACTTTAATCGTACTTTGACTTAGGAATGGGGTCCATTCCCATCATGCTATTAAAAACACAAAAGACTTTGACAAATTTAAAAGTTGGTGTACAGATTTAATGCATTATATGGTAGTCATAGTTGAGATTATCATCCATTGTAATGCCTATAAGTTTATTGTGAGTTATAGTTTTAATGATGGTATTATTTGCTGACTTTATGATAAAAGATTGCTTTTGATTTTTGGCAACTTTTTGAGATAAAAACATTAACTTAGTTTTCTTGGGGTTGAGTAGGAGGTTTGTTTCTTTGACCCAGGTTTCTACAGAGGCAAAACCATTTGTGGGTAAAGTCTTGGAGCTTATTTATTGTTGAGGTCACACATATTAATGTTGAGTCATCTGCATACTGAACTAAACTAGCATGGTGAGTGAAGCTGTGGAGGTCATTAATAAATATATTAAATAGGAGAGGACCCAGGATTGAACCCTGAAGGACACCTGTAGTAACTGTTGAAAGGATGAGTAGGTTTGTTGCCATTTAATGGCTTGTTGCCTTCCAGATAGGTAAATAAGGAACCACAACAAGGATTATTGTCAAACTCCTATGAGTCGAACAAGCAGTTGCTGGTGCGAGACAGTATCAAATGACTTTGACAAGTTTAAGAACATGGTGGACACAAGCAGACCGTTGTTTCTGTGTCGGTTTATTATATTGGTAAAATGTCGTAGAGCAGTAGTGGTACTGTAATGGGGCCTAAAGCTATGTTGTGTTTCTGAGAGCAGGTTATCTGAGGTTAAGTATCACTTAAACTGCATTTGGATACATTTTTCTAATGTTTTGGAGAGGGGGAGAGAATCTATTAGGCTCTGTAGATGTGCCACCTTTGTGCAGTGGTATGATGTAGGATGTTTTTCCAAAGTGATGGGACGTATCTTTCTGCTATGGACCTATTAATTAGTATGGACACAAGGAAGGCTATGACTTCTAGGTAGTCTGATGGTAGTTAGTCTACAGCTACATAAGTAGTTTTTAGTTTAAAGATCAACTTTCTTATGAGTGAGGTAGGTATTGGGCTAAAATTGAAGAGCTGTAGGTGGTTCTGACTGGACGGGATAGAGTGAAGGAGGGTAGGTGTGTTAGTTTCCTTTGTTAGCCATGGTGTGGGTTGGACTTTACTCTTTTATTACATACTGGTGTTATATTATTTAAGGTCTGTAAGAATACATTCTTAAAGTGTTCTACAATAGTATCTAGTGACATTGCTCTAAGTACATTCTGGTTATATTGTTTTACTGCTTCATTGAAAATATCTTTGCTGAAATTGGTTCTGTTTCATATTTGATTGTAGATAATATTTTTATCAAGGTTATGGTGATTTCTAATGGCATATGTTGGTATGTGGTCATTTATGCTAACTGAGAGGCTGCCTATTTTTGTCAGTTTGTCTGGTTTGTTTGTAAGAATTCAGTCTAATTTTGATTGTCTCTATGAAGCTTTATTGATTCTAGTAGTTGTGGTTATTAATTGTCTGAAGTTATACAAGTGTTTGGATTCAGTGGGGGGAAGTGTAATGTATACGTTGCCAGCTTATATTTAAGTCTCCAATTTTTTTAGCTTCATGGGTAATGTGTTGGGCTATCCAATACAGGATGCTTTCAGCAACATCAATGTTATTTCCTAGTGGTATAGAAATTGCTGTTAAACATATCGTTTTCCTGTTTTTGAATTTTAGGAGTGCTGTTAGTATTTCAGCATTGTTAAATGTGGGTATTTCCAAATAGTAGGATAATGCTTAGGGAATGATTGCCACACCACCTGCATACTTGTTATGTCTGTCATGCCTGACTATATCGTATCCTTTATTTCTTTTTTTAAACAGGGTGGTGCTATGGAAGTATAAATGTACAGTAAGAGGTGGTTGTTTGGATTTGGTGGTAGGATAGGGGAGTGGAGAGCCCAAGCATTCATGAGGGCAAATGAAGCGGGTTGAACACTTGTCAAGAGACAGAGAAAACAAGGAGTGACTTAGGTAAAGAGCCACAAATCATCTGAGAGGTAAGTAAAAAGAACAATGCAGTTTAAAGGCCTGTGTGCTAGTAGATGAAAGTCTTGGTTTTGTTGTTCTAGGACGCAGTTTTAGTAAGAGAGTTAGTCCAACCAATATCACCTTGACTTGACTAATGGTGATAACAGTAAAAAATTGCACTTGACTGTTTAACAGCTGTGTAATGTAAGGAGATTTCTATGGACTTTGAAATACAAAGTCCAAAAGCCTGCCTCAACCCCCACTGACCAGCAAAACAATGAGAAAAAATAAGTCAGGAAGCAAGAGTTCAGCTCTGGAAAAATACTAGCTGAGAACTCAAAACTGGTTACACAAGAAGGGAAATAAACTCGAGGAAGGGAGGCAGTGGCATTTGAAAAGCCGTTTATTTTTGCAGGTTCATTGGAACAATATGTCTGTTGGAGTCAACATAAACAGTGAATTGAGGGTGCCTGCTTTTGCAGAGCATCCGCAGTCATCTATCTGCTTAGTAAATCTGTATGAAATGAAAGTGGAGGGAATAAGAAGAGTAACATAAGAGGGGGCCCCTTTTATGGGGCCAGATTTTGTTAACTGAAAGAACCATCCACTATTAAAGTAAGTGCTTTCACTCATGAACTAAAGCCTTTTTCAGATTACTTGAACAAGTGCATTAGAAATGAAATCTATATCAATCAGAAAATCAAAAATGAAAATACAATTTCCCAAAAAAAACTGTGATGGCCGATTGTCATTTTTTGTTTAAATGAATAGAAAATACTATGGTTATTTTATTGAGCTTAATGAAGAAGTTGAGAGTATGGCATCCAGTTCCATGGAAGTAATAGTATCACTCTACCCAGGCCTTATCAGACCTGTTATTGAGTGCAGTCTTCCTTTGGCATGTATCTGAGAAGAAATTGCAACAACCAGAACTCCCTCAAAAGTTCCACACCAGGAGAATCCAGGGTATGAATACCCTGCCCTACGCAGATCACCTTACTGTCCTATGTCCATACGCAGTCTCTTACAAGTTACTATGAGGTAATCTATGCCTAGCATATAAGATGTCCTCAAATCCACCTCTGTTGGATCTCTGGCACATCTGCAAGACACACAACACCAGAAACAGTAGAATCAAGGACCTGACCTTTGTCTGCAACATAAATAGAACTTGCTGAAGGGACTGATATGTGTCTCAAAGCAGAGTTCATTCATTACTGAAAAGAAAACTTGATCCCTGGATGGGAAATTACAAATTCATTCACAGCCTGGCCTCCGTATCTCTGACAGAGGTTGACAGTAAATAATTTAATCCCCAACTAACATACCCCCTCACACATACATAATTCTTAGCTACCTCTATATTAACATACTACACAATATACCCATCCAAGAAACTCTGGGACACAACTGGGTTTGGTCGCATGGCTACATTTGTAACAACTCTGGTGGTCATTAGTCCTGTATGAACCTATGAAATGGAAATGCAGTAGGTGACTCAGGGGTTTATTCCCAGTTTATTTAGGTTTTCTAGTATGCTTGAGTAGGGAGTTGTGTCACAATCTTTGGCCAGGTTGAGTTGTTCAGTTTGTACCATTTTGCCTTCATCCATTGCTTTGGTGAACTTTTTCAAAAAAGTCCATCAGGTTGAGGAAGCATGAACTGCCCTTGGTAAATCCAAACTACGACAGGTGCAGTGTTTGGAGGTTCCCTATGTCTTGGTTGATTAATTCCATAATTCCATGGCTTTGCATATGAGGCTGGTCAGACATATGTGCCTGTAATTACCTGGGTCTGTGGAAGGTCCTCCCTTCTGCAGGAGAATGACTGCAGCTGTTCTCCATTCGCTTGGTACAAAACCAGTGTAGAGGCTGAGACTGAACAGTGTTGTTAGGGGTGTGGCTGAGCCTGAACATGTTGTTAGGGGTGTGGCTGAGACTGAACAATGTTGTTAGGGGTGTGGCTGAGACTGAACAGTGTTGTTAGGGCTGTGGCTGAAACTGAACAGTGTTGTTAGGGGTGTGGCTGAGACTGAACAGTGTTGTTAGGGGTGTGGCTGAGACTGAACAGTGTTGTTAGGGGTGTGGCTGAGAATGAACAGTGTTGTTAGGAGTGAAGGTTGACAGGCCTGGTATTTTTGAAAAAGAGCTGAGCCAAGGGTCTGGCTTTGACCCTAGAGCTGACTAAGAACAGAGCTAGAGAAGACATTCAGAGCCGTAGCTCGGTTAAGAGTGAGTCTGAAAATTCAGAGATGTAAACAAACAAAAAAAAAATTCAGTTATATATAATAGCCAAAACTACTGTTATAGCCTGACATACAATGACATTTTCAGTATTTGCTCAAATGAATGCCTGCTAACAGTATATTACAGTCAGTTTGCACTCAACCACCTCCTTCACCATGCCCAAGTTACTGGTTTGCTGACAATGAATGAGTGGAAAAAATTACAAGCGCAATATATAATTACACCACTCTGTATGCAGTAAAAGAAATATTGCTTTGGCTAGTGGAAAAAAATAATAATTTTCCTTTCTTGTCTGATGAGGATTTAGTGCATAACACTTTTACTGTGCTTGAGCTGGCTTGGGTTAGGGGTTCATAGGTAGGTTCATAGGTAGGTACTAGGCCATCGGCCCAAGGGCCTATGTAAGCCCTAGCCAACAAGGTTCCCTGGGGTGTGACTAAATCATGCTTTGTGTGATTTAAGATGCACCCGGGGATATTGTCAGGACCCATCAATGCAGTATTTTTACCTTTTGATGGTACTTTTAGGACTTGGTCTTATGTGATAGCTGTTTCATGTATATCTTATTTATTTATTTATTTGACATTTGTTTGCTGGGAGAGTCCTACAAGGGAGTGAATCCTATTTTCAGCAGTGGCCCGAGGAGAAAAGCTCCACAATGATTAGTACAGTAATTGCAATACACATGTTGATAGAGTACAGTACAAAGACAAGTAAGTTAATAAAGTTTGTAGCACATTAACATACTTTAAGAAATGCACTATATCAGAATACACAATACATGTGTAAGGAACATTTTGCTCTGTCACATGGTTACGTTCATTAGTGCCTGATGCAGTGAACACACACTGTTTAAGTAGGAGTATAGAAAGGAGTTGTTGTGGGCTTTCATAGGCCAAAGTAAGGTATGATACATTGAGTCCACCCAGGGTCAGAACAATTACATATCCAGGATGTATTTAAATGGTACCAGAGGAGTTTTTGAAGTTATTTCTGTTTTCTGTGGCCCTAATATCTACGGGGATGGAATTCTCTGCTTTTGCAATGGAAGTGGAATACAGGGAGCCCCCAGAGTTATTGTTGCTTTTGGTTATGTCAGCCAGTGCTTTGTTGGTGGATCTTGGTAGGCATTCGTTAGAGTAGATATTAAGTAGCCCTTGTAGTGCAGGAATTCTATCGGGATACTATAGAATCTGGGGGACTATTAAAGATAGTTATACATGAGCAGGTTGGTCAGTTCTAATCATCAGAGTTGTTTGTTAGACAGTGATGTGTTCTGAGGGGTGAGCTATTTTGTTGTAGCAAGTGTTTAGTTTGTTTAAGTCTGCTTTGTTTAGATTGAATAGTATGGGGGAGGCATAGAGCAGGGGGAATAGTTGGTGGGTTCTTGCAATGGTAGCTTTACTGTCACTTTCGGCATCCACATAGAGTTCCGAGTTTTTTATGGACTTTTTTTATTGTCTGTGAAATGTGCATATCAAATTTCATGTTGTGAAGTATGATAACTCTTAGTAGTTTGGTGTGTTGGACAGATGTGATAAAGGTGTTATTAGCTGAGTATATTGTAAATGGTGGTATGGTTTCTGAGGCTCTAGTGGGGTAGAATATTATTAGCTGAGTTTTTTGGGGGTTGAGTATTAGTTGAGAGTTAGCTAACCATGTTTCAACTGCAGTAAAGGATTCCTGTGTCAATTTCTGGACTTGAGGGAGTGTGATGGGGCAGAGCAGATTAGGGTGGAGTCATCAGCAGACTGGACTAGTGTGGCATGCAGATTAGCCCTGTGAAGTTGGTTGGTGAATAGGTTGAAAAGAAGAGGTCCAAGAATGGCTCCTTGGGGGATGACCATGGTGACAGGTAGGAGAGGAGAAAAGGAATTTTACCATTTTACTGCTTATTGCCAGTTGGTTAGATAGTCCTGAAACAAGGCTAGACTGGAGTGGCTTAGATTAAGATCGGAGAGAGCGGATAGGAGTTTGAGGTGGGAGAGAGTATCAAAAGCCTTGGAGTGATCTAGGAATACAGTGGTTACTATGTTACCGTTGTTTTATTGTTGGTTTACTGTGTTGGTAAAGCTAGTAAGGGCTGTGGTAGTACTGTGATTGGGGCAGAATCCATGTTGGGTGTTAGTAGTTTATTAATGAGGAGATATATACATTTTTCGAGGATTTTAGATAAGGGGATAGAATGGAAATTAGATGGTAGTTAGACAGTTGAAAGGACTTACCCGCTTTGTGGAGTGGTGTTATGTAGGAGATTTTCCATAGAGAAGGAACTTGTTGTTTTGATAAAGGGCAATACATAAGCATGGAAACTGGATAAGAGATGGCTTTCTCAGAGATCTTTATATATTCTGCAGGTAGTGTATCTGTGGCCAGGGATGTGGGCTTAAGTCTAGTCAGATATTTATATATTGTGCTGGTTGGGATAGGTTGTAAGGAGATTTGGATTTGGTCTACAGGTATTGAAGATAGATTTGGGTATGAGGTGAGAGAATTGTTATTGATGAGGGCTAGGATGGATTTGGTGAAGTATTGATTGAATTAAGTAGCAATATTATTAGAGGTGTGTCGACATTAGGGGGTGAATGCTGGACTTTTCTGGTTGTAAGATTTTATTATTGGCAGCACAAAATTTTGGGGGGTTATTTTTGTGTTTGGAATGGATGTCTATATAGTGGTTAATTTTGTCTGTCCTAATTTGTTGTTTGGCTTCGTTCCTTAGTTCTTGATATACCTGTCTATTACTTTGAGTTTTATTTTGGCGCCATGAGTCCCAGGCTTTATCTCTTTGTTTTAGAAGTAGATGAGTATCTTTGGTCACCCAGGTGACATCGCTGGATTTAGTTGTAACAGTTTTAAAAGGGGCAAGGTGATTTAGAATGTTAAGGAAAGTGTTGTTAAAGTAATTTACAGCCCTGTACCGGGGGGGGGGGGGGGATGAGAGTGGTCTCCAGTTACATTGATTAAGAGCAGATATGAAGCCTTGGGTTTTGAAATTCTCTGTATACCGGATTTCTTGGAGTGTGCAGGATTTTGATGGGCTCACATGGTGTCTAATTATGTAAGTGGGGAGGTGATCGCTGAGGGTGTCTCGGAGGTAGCCTGAGAAGTAGGATTGAGATGGTCTGTTAGTGAGGATCCATTCTAGGATGGACTCCTTTTTTGATGCTTTATCTACTCATGTTGTGTTTTTTATTAATTAGGTAGGTTAATGTGGTTGGTGGGGTGTTGCAAGTCACAGGAAGTTGAATCAATATTTACATCACTTAGAATTATTGTTTCTTGGTGGAGGTTATGGGATGTCCAGTCTAGAATTGATTTTACTGTGTTAATGTTATTGTCAGGGGGATATATAGGTACAGATTATATTTAATTGTTTTTTTTGGACTGATTTTTAGCTCGGTGAACAGAGTTTCTGCATTACTGAACTTTGGTTGCTCATTAACCAACATATCAATGGTCACGTGATTTTTGAAGAGAAGTGAAATACTTCCTTCTTGTTTGGATGTCCTGTCTTGTCTAAGAACATTATAACCAAGTGGGACAAATTCATTATTATTGCTTTGTGGTTTTAGCCAGGTCTCTGTGAGAAGGACTATGTCAGGGGAGGATAGGGCTATGTTTAGATGTCCTATCTTGTCTAAGAACATTATTACCAGATGGAACATATTCATTATTATTGCTTTGTGGTTTTAGCCAGGTTTCTGTGAGAAGGACTATGTCAGGGGAGTAGAGGGCCAGGGTAGTATGTACCTCAGCTATTTTGTTCAGTTTGCTCCTTATGTTTATTTTGAGTATAAGGAGGTCTATGGAATTCCTGGGAAGTTTAAAATGTTATTTGTTTGGCTACTGGGGGTGTTATTGTTTGTGCAGCCAGGATTTGGGTGCATATCTCCACTGAGTATGATTTGAAATACTATTTGCAGGGCAATTTTTAGGTATTTGATTGTAGATGTGTATATTTTGTGGAGATTTGATTGTTTTATGAGGGACAGATGGAGGGGAGAGAGGGTAACGTTAGCGCTAATGTTATGTTTAACTACTTGAAACCAGAAAAGATGTTGCAAAGAATGCACTCGTGCCTAGAATGGAATATGCTCTACTGACTCTGCCTCTATGCCTAGACTTTTGTTTCCTTACCTGCTCTGTATGCAGTCTAGCAGATTCTTGCCTCACTCCTTCTCTCAGTTTATGTATTTATTTATTGATGGACATTTGATTACCAGAAAAGTCCTACTCGGTCAGACCCATTTTCTGTGGAGGCCCAGGGAAAAAACTCCACAGTGTTACAAAAACATTTAAGAACAATAATTTTACACTCTTCGAAAACATCTACAGTTTAAGTAATTATACCAAATCAGACATAAACCCGCGGTGGTGGTGCTGCAGTAACATTGTCGCCTCACAGTAAGATGCTGTCCGGTTCGATTCTCAGCTAGAGCGTCTTCTGCGTGGAGACATGCGTGAATGGGTGTACCTTCGTTGAAGGTTGTACGTCAGGGCTGGTAACTTGGCACGTAAAAATCAACTGCCAATCATTAGCGGACCGGAGTTCTGCTGTGGCCACCCCTAACCGGGAAAAGCCGAAAGACACAAACATACCAAATCAGACATAATATGAAAACATTGGTTAACGATGTATACATGTTATACTCAATGCTAGAAGTCTAAACCTCAAAATGCACTCTCTCGAGGCACTCCTAAAAATGGAGAACATCGATATCTGTGCAGTAACTGAGACCTGGTTCAAGGCTCCAGAGAGCACCCCTGCAATACCAGGCTACAACTCTTACCACACTTTTCGGCCACCAAAGCAGGACCGAAACACTAAAGGTGGAGGAGTGTCAATATTCACCAAGGATATTCACACCACCAGGCTAGTTGCCCAACACAATGCGTCTGGAATTCTCCAGGTGCAACTAACACTAGGTAAGACTGCAATCCAAATTGTAGCTTGCTACAGATCCCCCACCATACCCCAAGATTCTCACTACACATTTCTAAACATACTGGAAAATATTAAGATAGAACCAAACACCCTAATACTGGGTGATTTTAACTACCCTGCCATTAACTGGGAAAGCTACTCATGTACAAATACCTTTGCCCAACGGTTCTTGGAATTCATAAATTCCAACGCCCTGGATCAACTAATCCATAGTCCCACCAGGGGCTCCAATATCCTAGACCTGGTCATTACCAACATGGGAAATCGATGCTCCACACCTATGGTCACCCCTTCATTAGTCACATCTGACCATAAGCTAATCACCCTTAACTTCCACATCCCACCCCCACCCCCCCAGTAAGGAAACCTCCATAAAAAACTTCTCCAAAGCCAACTTCATGCTACTCAAGTCAGAAGTGACAAACTTCATGACACCCATGCAGACGGGAGCTGAAAGTTCAACTGCTGAATCCTAAACTAAGGCACTGTACGAGCACATCCACTCATGCATAAATCATGCTATCCCAAATAGAACCAAGATGCTCTCATCCAAAAATAAGAAGCCAATCTGGTGGTCCCCTGCCATAAACAAACTTTACAACAAAAGGAAGAAACTGTTGCAGAAAAGAGGAAAATCCCAGGATGCCAAAAACGTCCTTACCAGCCTCAGTAAGAAACTGAGATCCCTCATAAAATCCTCCAAAGCTAGTTATGAAAATAAAATTGCCAAAGATTCCAAAGACAACAACAAGGCATTTTATAACTATGTCAAGAATCTAAATGGCAATGCTCAGATCTGCTCTTAGCTAAAACAGAATGGCATTAAATATACTGATCCCAAGGATATTGCCAGTATCCTGGCAGATCGATTCAGTGCCAACTTCACCCCCCTCTCACCCTCTAAATGGCCGATCTCAATACCGGAAGATTGCCAAATTCCAGTAATAACGGCCACACAGGTAAAAAACACACTCTCCAAAGCTAAGAATATAGCATCCATGGGACCAGATGACATCCCGGGCTGTGTACTGCATGAACTACAATATGAACTGGCACCTCACCTAAGTGTCATGTTTAATCATAGCCTCACCTCAGGTTTTGTGCCCACTGAGTAGCGCACAGCTACAGTTATCCCACTCCATAAGGGGGGATCCACCTTGGATCCCGGAAACTACCATCCCATCAGTCTGACAAGCCTTATCTGCAAGGCCATGGAGCGTATTATCATGGAACTTATAAACAAAGACATTGGCAACCTTCAAGCACTGGACCCCACCCAGTTTGGGTTTGTGAAGGGCCGATCTTGTCTCCTGAACTTGATTGACTTCTTCGAATCAGTCTCCAGAGCCATGGACAAGGGTAAGGTGGTCCACACAGCCTATCTAGACCTTGCCAAGGCCTTTGACACCATCCCCCACTCTGGAATCATAGATAAACTTACTAAGCTGGGCATTAATCCCTACGTCACCCAATGGGTTGCTAACTGGCTTACTGATAGAACCCACACTGTAAAAGTAGCCGACTCCAAATCCAGCTCCAGACAAGTGACAAGTGGAGTACCTCAGGGTTCAATCCTGGGACCGCTCTTGTTTGGCATCTTCTTCTCTGAAGTACAGGCTAACACTAAGGGACTCTGGATAACAAAGTTTGCAGATGACTGCAAACTGGGTGCCATTATTGAATCCCCAAATGATGTGGATACTCTACAAAAGGGCCTTACAGAAACAGATGCTTGGTGCCAGAGCCATGGGCTCAAGCTCAATGCCAAGAAATGTATAGTTATCCCCTTTGGGAAAAAACATGTATCCGTGAATTACCATATAGGTGTCAGTACACTAAACACCAAAAGTTTGATAAGAGACTTAGGGACACAGGTGGACAGTGGTCTCACCTTCGATAACCACATCACCACAACAGTCAGGAAATCCTTCTATGTGGCACACCTCATCACTAAGGGCTTTTCATCCAGAAAAAAGGAGGTCATTGTCCCACTGTACTCATCTCTCATTAGACCCATTATAGAATACAATGCCCCGTTTGGTATGTACCTCTCAAGACATCTGCAACAACTGGAAAGGCCACAGAAATACCTCACTAAAAGAATCACAGGCCTAAAGCAGATGTCCTACGCTGACCACCTTAAAAAACTCCAGCTATACTCTGTCACATATCGTCTACTCAGAGGCGATCTTTGCTTAACATACAAGGCCATGTCAAACCCAGAGCTGTTGGACATGCTACACTTAAAGAAATCCCAATCCCTCAGAGCCACACGCTCCAGGGATCTAAACCTTGTCATCACAATAAACAAAACATGCTGGAGGGATAGGTTCCTGACCCAGAGACTCCCCAGACTCTGGAATAGATTGCCCATACATGTCAAGCAGAGTGCCTCTTTGGTCCTCTTCAAAAGGAACCTTGACGATTGGATGGGAGAAAGGAAATTCACCCCGGGGATCACGTCAGTCGCCCTGCTAGACAGGGGTCCAGGGAAGTAAATAGTGTGGGGAGAAATAGCCAGGGAATTGTTATGGCTAGGCTTGTATAGGCACTAGGGCTGATAGCCTAGTACTAACCTATGAACCTATGATTTAATATTTACAGAAATGTTAGCTAGGTTAGAGAAATTAAAGTTAAACAGGAATTGCAATATGAAGTGAGAGAAAACCAGGATTATGGTATATTTAGAGAGTAGGTCAGGGGAGATAAATTAGCAGCAGTAAGGAAGTGAGCGAAGTAGGAAGTGTAAGGACATGTAAAGTATGAATCGATATTTACTCACGTTTACAAATATAATTTGTCCTGTTGTTAAACAAGAACAGAGCTAGATTTTAGCTATGAAGTCATTCAGAATGGTTTTAAAGGACTGTAGGTAGGATATTGACCTGATGGATACAGGTAAGGAGCTCCAGGCCTTAGTGACATGGTGTAAGTGCAGACTGTGCCCTGCAGATTTGACAGGTTTGTGGAGAGAAAGAAGTTTTTGATCATTGCATTGTAATGACCAAGTGGGAAACATAGTGCTAGAAAAGTAGATGGATGCTGGATAATTTTATAGATGTGTATATGTTACTTGATTGTATAGTTCTATGTAGTTTAGGTGATTTAGTGCCATACAGTGGCAGACTCTGAAAGGAGTATTTACTGTAAATTTAGCCATTTATAGCATTGTTCAAGCTTTGATTTTTATGATGTCTGGAGGTTAGTAAAGATAGCAGTGCCATAAAAGTAGTGACATGAGGAGGTAAGTAATGACAAGTCTAGCTTTAGTTTGTCCTTCCATGGCAGTTGTAGTGGGAGGCTTCACAACACTGGTCATAACCCCTTCCACAGGTACAAGGTATTATGGGTACAGTTGAGAGATCACTACAGCTGCCAGGAAGGAAGAAAGTAAGTAACTTAACAAATAATACCAGTGTGCAGTATGGATGTACCTTTTTGTTTTATTTTTAATTTATTTTCTTACTGGTGAATTGAGTGCGGCAGATTTCTGCTTCTGTACAGTAGCTAAATTAAACTTTCTTCAGCAAAGACTATTGCCTAAGGGTAACTTTGAGAAAAACTTAGCAATCACAGCCAAAAATAACCATAAGGCATTTTACAGTTACATAAACAGCCTAAAAGGTAGGAGCGAAGCATGTGCCAAACTAGTGACTAACGGTATCCTGCACACTGATCCCGAAGAGAGAACAAACCTGCTGGCAGACAGATTTGGCAAAGGTTCACTCTCATATCCCCTCTAAACTTATCACAAACCTTGCCCCCCAACTCCCCCCTCCCCTACATATCAATAGAGCAGGTCATTAAAGCCTTGTCTAAGGTAAAAAAAAAAAA
Source organism: Protopterus annectens (assembly GCF_019279795.1). NCBI lineage: Eukaryota > Metazoa > Chordata > Ceratodontiformes > Protopteridae > Protopterus > Protopterus annectens. The sequence goes on along the minus strand of NC_056743.1, from coordinate 353,449,775 downwards.
AAAAAAAAAACAGAATAGAGAACAGCAACAGTTATTCCCCTCCACAAAGGTGGGATAGCAATAGAGTTAAGGAATTATAGACCCATAAGTCTGACCAGCCTCATCTGTAAGGCCATGGAACGTATCATCATGGAACTCATAAATGGAGACATAGGTGATCTCCCAAACCTGGATCTGATCCAGTTCAGCTTCATCAAAGACAGATCCTGCCTGTTAAACCTGGTGGATTTCTTGAAAATATGACTAGGCTGATTGATGATAGCAAATCTGTACACACAGCATACCTCGACTTGGCCAAGGCCTTCAACACAATCCCAAACTCAAGCATTATAGATAAACTAAGCAAACTGAATGTGAACGTCTTTTTTTGTAAGACGGGTTGCCAAATGGCTCACAAACCGGTCATACACTATCAAAGTGGGTGACTCCACATCAACCAGCAGACCCATCACCAGTGGGGTGCCACAAGGGTCAGTGCTGAGCCCCCCTACTGTTTGGTATATACTTCTCAGAATTTCAGGCCAAAACTAAGACCTGCGGCTGACCAATGTGCGAACAACTGCAAACTGGGTGGAATTATCCAGTCCCCAAATTATGTCAGCATACTTCAAGAGGGTCTCATGCAGACCAAAAACAATGTCCCTTCACACTATCAAATTAACAACAATAACCTTTGTACCTATGAAGTGGAAAGGGATCTGGGATCACAAGTAGACTGCAATCTTAACTTTGACCACCATTGTGTCTACTGTAGTTTATATTAGCAAAGGGGGTTATAACCCCTCTATACTTGTCACTAATCAGGCCCATAATTGAGTATAATGCCCCTTTTGGCATGTACTGTACAAAGCACCTGCAGCAACTGCAGAAAACTCAGAGATTTCTAACAAAGAAGATCAAGGAACTCCAGTACATGCCTTATACAGACCTGCTCAAGTCCCTTTCACTGTCCTCAGTATCATATAGATTTCTTAAGGGACACTTATGCCTGGCTTACAGAGCCATCTCTGACCCAAACGTAATGAACTTGCAGCACATCTGTACATCAAATGGGACTAGAGCTACCCACTCCAGGGACCTAAATATGGCCTGCGACTTGAATAGGACATGCTGGAGGAACAGATTTGTCCCCAGCAACTGCCGCAACTTTGCAATAGGCTGTCAATTCATGTGAAGCAGAGCACCTCTGTGACAATGTTCAAAAGGAACCTGGACAAGTGGATGGGGCACCGTAAATTCATAATGGGGATAGCACCCACAACCCTCCTGGACATGGGCAGTCATTACTAAATACAATCCTGGGTATTGACTAGAGTACCTATTGTATTACATTGGAATGAAATGGCTAGGCTTGAAATGACCTCTGGGTTGCTAGCCAAGTAACGTCCTATGATCCTATGACATTGTATGGGTTGACTGGGTCATAGAGGGGGACCTGTAGCTTGCAAGTAAATGGTATGGGATTTTACCTATGGTGATTTAAACATGCAGAAGTGCATTGTCCTGTTTGACCAGTCTTGAGGTATATTTATTTTTGATGTAAATTGAGACACCTCCAGCTTTACTCCTTGTCTGTGTAGTAGCTGGTCGAAATGTGTGGAAGGCATTGTAACCTTGCATTGTCAACGTGCTCTTTACTACTTCATGTCTCAGTGACCACACAGATGTTAGGATTCTCTAGAGTAAATAGAGCTTCTAGGGAGTGGAGTTTTTTGTTTAGACTCCTAGCATTGAGCAGTTGCACCTTCAGAATTTTTTGGTTTTCATTTGCTGTTTTGGAAGTACTTTCAGTTTGGCATGACCTAAAAAGGCACAAGGACAATGTTTTAGCTAATATTTGAAAGCCTAATGGGTGGGATGGGGGGGGGGTGCAGACCATCCATGGCAAAACAGCATGTCTGTATACCATTTCCTTCCATGCTGACAAATATTGCACCCCGTTAGAATGACACCAGAAATTAAGCCAATTATTAGTCAGTCATTTTTTATTCCTATTGCAACATCATCCTTGGAGAAGGATGATGTTGCAATGTTTCAATATCTGGGACATATATTCAGAGAGCACCATGGTGTATCTCTTCATATAGTCTAAGAAGGTACATCTCAGGTCATTTACACCTACACGGACTATGACTGTGTCATACTGATACCTGTGGTCCAATGTCCTGAGTATGTGTGTAATGTGGTGGATCCTGGCCCCCAATAACAACTGTTTGTGACTTTCTCCTTACTCAGCCTGGTGAGAGGGACATCAGTGTATCTCACAATGGAGTCTCTAATGGCCAGAATGTTGGAGTGTGTGGTGGCTTGCCTTATGGGATTAAAGCAGAGGCTCCATGAGAAGTGTCTGTATTTGTTGGTATCATTGTTGTCTTAAAACAATGCGTTCAGGCTGCTGAGGGTATTTATGTGTACTTTATCTAGGACGTTTATGTGGTTTAAGAAGGTTACATTTAAGTGCCTCATATGTGGATCTGTGTGTCTGCTTTGAATTATTCTTATTTTACATTTGTTTACCGGGAGAGTCCGACTGGGCATAAAACCCTTTTTCAGCGGAGGCCCGGGGAGAAAAGCTCCATTGTTAGTAAACTACTTTGTTTGTAGAAGGAAAATTGTATAAACAATAAAGAAATAAATAGTAACAGACATTCATAACGGTAAAAAGACTGAACAGAATAAATTGGTCAAGTGGGAGACAAGACCAATAATCTTGTATGACAATGCTTTTAGAAGACAGTTTTTACAGTTGTAGCAGGTAGTGACATTGTATACAATAAGAGTGCAATTACGATACTTACGAATTGTGTGTGATGGGTGCAGTCTGTGTTCTATTGACAACCTCATTGACATTAGGTGTACTTTTAAGTGAGAGCTATGCCTCCAGTGACATTGTGTAAATACATATCTCTCATATCATATTAGTTTGTTTGAAACTGGCTGTCAGTAAATATGAGGCAATTTATACATTGTTCAAGATGCCCACATTCACCAATCTGGTAAGGGAGATAGTGGAAAAGTTCATGGCTATGGCAATAGACCCATTTTTATTTATTAGACAGAGTGAGAGTATAAATTAATGCCAGTAATATCTAGTTTGCAACTCTGGAGAGCTGTACTTGTCACTGCAACCCGGTTGTGCTTTGTGCAACTAGGTATTTGTGAAATTGCAATGGCGCTTTTACAGGAAAATGTCAGTTCAAGGTGTCTGTGGCTATACACTTGCGGAGAAACTAATAAGTAGACCCTGATGATTTATGGATGAAGTATTTAGGTAGATATTCTGAAGTTAGGTTAGACAGCAGCAAATCAAACAGTATTTACTGAAAAGAAAGAATTAAATTGTCAAGAATGAACAAAAGAGGGGAGTTGCCTGAATGGCTACTGCTTGGCTACTACTAATGCTGGTTTCAACATGGCTTCATGCTGATGGGATAAAATCCTCCTTTGCTTCTTCTCTCACCAGACGCAAAACTTTAGTGCCACTCCCAAGATTAGAAGCAGGACACAGGCTCTTTGGTGATATACAAGATGATGCAAGGGTCTGTACGCCTGTTGTAGACTTTTCCTAGTAGATGCATTAAACAGCAGCCAGACTAGTCAGGAAGGTCATACACAGACACTCATTGCACAATCAGAAACAGTCAGGAGTGAATACACTCTGCTCCAAGCTGGCACCTATGAAGCAATTATTGGTGTTTACAGTGATCAGCAGTCTCCAGGAAATAATGTCACTGTGCTATCTCTCTCTCACCAGGACCAAATCAGAGGTACTAATCCCAAGATGACTACTGATAGGCAGAATGTGTGATCTCCAGTAATCGGTAATCTTGGAGAAGATGTTGCATATTTTAAAAATATGACACAAAAATAATGTTTAATATCTTAAGAACTGCACTGTACACTAAACAGTGGGATATAAAGGAGGGGTAAATTAAGCTTTAGCTATCTAAGTAGAGAGCCACTAATTTTAAAAGAGCAATATAGATTGAAAGGGTGTGGGCCCTTGATATTCTGGCTGTATGGAAAACTGGCTAGGGTTAAACTGGCCCACACGTTCGACTAGCCTAGTACATACCTATTAACCTACCATATAAATTCACTGAATGACATGTTTTGTCAGCAGATGTACAGATACCATGATGACCAATAAGTGGGAAGGAGATATGTGGTCAAATTAAAATAAGCTGCTGACAACTAGAAAGACAGTTGAGCTTAAAAACACAACAGAAAGCTGGGAGAGTGGGGATAAATTTCTGTGTGACTCACAAGAGACACAGCTATGGTCTCTTTCCTAGTTTACATATGCAATTAAAAGCAGAATTTGAATAAAGCACAGTGTAAAGAAAATAAATCACTGTATGCAAAACAGAAGAAGGCAATGAAGCAATACAAAATACAAGAAGCCAAAAACAAACTAACCTTTCTCTCACAACAAGTTACGGCTGAGTCTAGGTGAGATTTTCCGATAAGTACTTTAGTGTGTGGCTTAAAAAAGAAAGGGGTTGCATGTAGATTTAGTGATGTAAGTGGCTAAATGCCAAGAAATACATAATAGTATCCTTTGGAAAGTCATCCATCCATATTGACAACACACCCCTAAGAGTTGAACCAGTAGTCAGGGACTTAGAGACACACATAGATAGTAATCTAGACTTTGATCAAGATGTGTCTACAGTAGTGAGGAAATCATCCTATGTTGTGCAACTTATAAATAAAGGTATGGCATCTAAGCACACGGCAGTCATTGTTCCACTGTATTCGGCATTCATTAGACCTATCATTGAGTAAAATATACCCTTTGGTATGTACCTAACCTGGCTTATCCACCAACTGGAACATCCATAGTGGTTCCTCACTAAAAGAATACAGGTTGTAAGTAATATGTCCTGTGCAGACCACCTCAATGTCCTAGTCCTGTATTCTATCTCCTACAGGCTTTTGAGGGGAGATCAATGCCTGGCATACAGGGCATTGTCAGATCCCACTCTGATGGACCTCCTGCATATCCACAAAACAAGCAGTACCAGAATTACCCATTCAAAAGACTTAAACCTTGCCTCTGATATAAATAGTACTTGCTGGAGAGATAGGTATGTATCCCAGAGACTACCCCGTCTATGGAACAGGCTCTCCGTCCATGTGAAGCAGAGTTACTCCCTAACCCAATTGAAGTGCAACTTGGACAATTAGATGGGAAACCAGAAATTCATCCCTGGTTTGGCCCCTGTATTTCACCTGGGTAATTCCATTTCCACATTCCTTCACATATCCCTTCCTGTTTATGTTCTACTACTTGTTTGTTTACTAATAACTCTGTAATATGTTCTACTACTTCTTTGTTTACAACTCTTTAGTTTCTTTAGTCACTTTGTTAATTACAGTATAGTTATTGCAATTTTATTATTACTCATTTTATAACTTCTTGTTTTATAGTAATTGTTAATGTACTGGAGCTTTTCTCCCTGTGCCTCTGCTGAAAACAGGCTACTTGCCCAGTCAAACACTATCTGGTTTACATATGTAAATAAATAAATAATACATACATACATACATACACACACACATATATATAGGCACACACACACACACACACACACACACACACACACACACACACACACACACATTTATTTATTTATTTATTTATTTTATTTGCAGTTTGCTTTCCAGGATAGTCCATTGGACCTCAAGGAGCCCGTTTTCAGTGGAGTCCGGGGAAGAAAAGCTCTAGAAAAATACAAATACATAGTACAGAAAAAGTACAAATCTTTAGTACACATTTCTAATAAATATTACAGTGATGATAAAGAACAAATCAAAGCAATTTTGAATTATAAGAATTGCATCAGATTTTTTTTTTATTCTAGCATAAGGTCTTATTTGGGTTTAGAATGAGTCATTGGTCATATACATCCCTAATGATGCAGAAACTAAGGGGGCAGTGGTAGGCACAAGTGAGTATGAAAATCTAGGAAGAAAGTGTAGTCAGGATTAGGTAGGATGGGAGCAAGAGCATTTCCATTGTGAAGTAAGGTGTGAGTGCAGTGAGGTTTTGAACAAGGAGAGACTGCTTGTGGTGCAGATGGGAGAAAGGAGAGAGTTCCAGAGGTGAGCTAGAGGGAAGGATATGAGGTGCTTCCTAGCTGGACATATGGGTTTGTGCAATTTAATAAGGTTTTGACAATTTGATCTCAGGAGTTGATCTGGTTTGTGCATTTCAAAGGTGTTTGCTAGGGAGGGGCAGAGAGATGGGTTATGGATGAGTTTATGTGCTTGGATGAGTTGGGTATAATTTAGGAATTAGGTAGCTCAAGCCAACCTAATTGGTGAAGGGAATTACAGTGGTGGGAAGAGGCTCTGTAACCTGTGGCAAACTTTGATATTTTGTTACAGCAAGATGAGAGTTTTGATTTGAGGGAAGATTGCAGGTTGGTGAGGATAGTTGCGCCATATAAAAGGGAAGGGATAAGGTATGTATTGACTGGTGTAATCCTGGTGGAGGGAGAAATAAAGTGACTGTTATGGTAAAGCATGCCTAGTTTTTTGTGGGGTTTTTTTGATATTTACATGTAGATGCTTGTCAAATTTTAATTGGTTATCAATGGTTATTCCTAGTAATTTTGCATCAGATACCATTCTAGGGGAGTATTGTTTTTGCTGGTAATTATGAAGGATTGTTTATCTATGTAGGAGGTTTTTGAGGCATTGAATAGCATACGTTTTGTTTTGCTTGCATTAAGGGCCAGGTGGTTGTCTTGCATCCACTATTCAGTGGAAGAGAGAGCAGCTTGTGTAAGATTGTTGAGAGTTGTGATGGAAGGGGAGGAACAGATAATAATAGAATTGTCAGCATATTGAATGAGGCTGGTGTTTGGAATGGCTTGGTAAAAATAATTTATGAATATGTTAAATAGTAGGGGGCCTAGAATGGAACCTTGGGGGATGCCTGTGGATGTATTCAGGAAGGGTGAGGTAGCTTTTATCCATTTTACTGCCTGTTGCCTGTTTGTGAGATAACTTGAGAACCACTGGATAGAGGAAGGGGAGAGGTTAAGTTTGGAGAGTTTGGTGAGAAGCAAGTTGTGGGAAATGGTGTCAAATGCCTTAGAGAGGTCAAGAGGTCAAGGAGAAGAGTGGATATAAAGTGGCCAGAATCACGGGCTTTGTTGATTGTTTCTACGAAGGAGAGAAGGGCAGTGGAAGTACTATGACCCGGTCTAAAATCATGTTCTGTGGGGGTAAAAAGCTGATTATTAATAAGATAGGGAAAGAGTTGTTGGTGTACACACTTTTCAAGTATCTTAGAAATAGGGGATAGGATGGCGATAGGGCGGAAGTTTGTAATGTTATTATTATTGCCGCCTTTGTGTAGAAGAATAATAAAGGCTTTCTTCCAGAGTTGGGGACCTGGCATTCTAGGATGGACTGATTAATTAATATACTGACAGGGAAGGCTATTTCTTCTGCGGCTACTTTTAGGAAGTAGGAGGGGATTTCATCAGGGGCATTGGAACCAGGTTTTAATTTTAGGAGAATTTTTTTTACAGTAGATATGGAAATGGGATTGATGGAGAAAGGTGTGGGTTAGGGGCAGAGGCTGTTAGGGGAGGAAGGGAGTGGCTGATGAAAAGCCACTGAATTGTGGCTGATGGAGTCAGTGAAAAAGGAGTTAAATTGGGTAGTTATGTCCAGGTCAGTTGCATCTGGGTTATGGCAAGGGTTTCCTGTTTTACCAGGGTTGAGGAGAGATTAAATTCCCTTCCAGAATAGTTTGGGATTGGTGTTGTGGTTAGTTTGGAGGGTAGTGAAATATAATTTGTGGTCAGAGGCTATGCGTTTCTTGACTTTGTTTCGTAATGTTTTGTATTCAGTAAGGGTGACAGAGGTTTTGTTTTTTTGGTATCATGTCCAGGCTTTATCGGGAAGATGCATGGTAGCTACAGTGTTTTTAGTTAGCCAGGGTACAGGGTTACTTTTTATACGTTTAGTTTTTAGTGGGGCGAAGGAGTTGAGTAGTTTGTGAAAGTGTTGTTAAAGCAGGATAGAGCATTGTCTAAAGGAAAGGTTTTTAATGGCTTCCAGTTGGTGTTTTTTAGTGTGTTAGTGAAAGTTTTGGGATTGAAGTTTTTTAGGCAGCGAGTGAAAATGTAAGAATGGGTTAGTTACATAGTGGAGGGGAGATGACGGGCAAAAGTGGGGAAATGGTCTGCTAGTGGGTCTGGGAGAATGCTATTGTCTGATATGTAGTGAGGATGGGATACCAGAATCCAGTCTGTGATACTTCCAGTAGTGAAATTCTTAGCTGGTCTGGTAGTGAAGTTAATTAGTTGTGTAAATTTGTATAGGTTAATATTGAGAGAGTTGGTGGGGAATTGTATTGTGGTCCTGTTTATGTTCACATCACCCAGGATTATGGTTTCATGATTTACGTTGGAGGAGACCCAGGAGAGAATTCCTTCAAGGGATGAGACATTATCTCCAGGGGGAATATAGAGGGAGAGAACAAATATTAGTTTATGCTTGTTTAGGTAGAGTAGGGCTGGTATTATTTCTGCCTTGCTGAATTTGGTGAAGGGTTTGGTGTAAGGGGTAACTAAAAGTGAAGCTGAGTAGAGGAGTTCTACGCCACCCCCTTTTTTGTGTCCTGTCATTCGTTAGGATGTGGTAGTTGGGTGGTATTAGTTCTGAATCCTTTATGTGGGGCTTAAGCCAGGTTTCTGAGATGGTGAGAATATCAGGCTGGTGTTGTTGAAGCCAGGCTTGAAGGTTTGGGATTTTGTTACATAGGCTCTGAGCATTTAGTGCTGAGAAGTGGAGGGGTTTGCCTTTTGTTTTGGGGAGATGGGTTTGTTGTTCAGGGCTGTTTGTGGTAGAGGAGCCTGGGTTTGGGTAGATGTCCCTGGAGAGAAGGATAGAGATGAGGTGTTGGAGGAGATGTTTGTTAAGTTTGTGGTGCAATTTACAGGTAATGAGGTTTGTGGAGTTGAAGGTATTATATTTGAGAACAGTGGATTTAGTGTTAGCTAGGAGTCTATAGCGGAAAAGCATAGAAGTGTTTAGGAAGTAAAGGTAAGGCAATATCAGGGGAGTAGTGTTTTTGTATTTTGTTGGGTATGGTATAGTGGTGTGGTATGGGGGGGTGATTAGTAAGTTGGGTAACATAACTTAGGGAAGTTAAGGTGATTAGAATTAATATTTTGATGAGTAGAGGTAGAGGTTTGAGTGTCATCTAGTTAGTATAGGTGGTAGTTTTTGGTGATTAAAGATTGGAAAGTTAACTAATTGGTTAAGAGATATGGTATGGGTTGGTGATTATGTAGTCTATTGGGATTGGAGTTATTTGTTGGTAATTTATTGGAGTGTAGCTTTAATTTTAGGGTGTGTTGAGGGATGGGATGATGGGTGATTTTGGATTGGGTTGTAGAGGTAGTGGGAGTGGTTAGGTAAGTATAAGTGTAGTTGTAGGGGGGCTGGGAATTGGGGGTAGGGTAAGGGAGCGGAGTGAGCCCACAGGGCGAACGGAGTGGGTAGAGCCAACAAGGAAAAGAAGAAGTCAGGTAATGAGGGAAACAATTACTGAAAGTGTAAAGTAAATTCCAATGTAAGCTATGCAAGGAGATGAGGGACTTACTAATGATGGAAAGAGAGAAAGGATTAGGAGTGGTTCAGAGAGAATAGTGATGCATAGAGCAGAGTAAAGGAGCATGAAAATAGCTAAGAGAAGGACTTTATTTCTAATGGCAAAAGAAAATGAACAGATTAATAGTGGTCTTGAGCTGCTATAGATATATATATATATATATATATATATATATATATATATATATATATATATATATATATATATATACATATACATATATATATATATATATATATATATATATATATATATACACATATACATATATATATATATATATATATATTTATAAAGTCATGTATCTGTTGTCTTTATACCATCAACCAACTCTGATATTCAAACTTGTATATAACACATGTATATACTGGAATGTGTCATTCATTCTCTATATAATGTCATGTATATGTTGTGTTTACCCCTGGCTGAACCTGAAATAGGTCCAGTTGGATTATTGCTCTACCCCAGTTAGCAAATTCAAAACAAATAAAATTAATAAACTTCAGGCCAAGCATGAAGCATAACACATCTTTTAAATGTTATATTCCAGGATCATATCAGTCCTACATACAGTATAATGAACAAAATAAATCTTAAGATTAACAAATTCACCAGAGTAAGTCAGAACTCTTATATTAATAATTCATTCAATAATACATGTTTTGAAATCTCTTCAACTTTATAAAACTGTCAACGACAGCAGAAAGCAACAACATAAGCAATACTCTTTATTTTAATTTCAATAAGTGGAATGAATACCCTTGGAGAAATGATTCAGAAGAGATTTTGTTACCCAGCAAAAATTATTGTTGGCAATTGTACTGACATTCAGCCTAAAAGATGTGTGTGTGTGTGTGTGTGTGTGTGTGTGTGTGTGTGTGTGTGTGTGTGTGTGTGTGTGTGTGTATATATATATATATATATATATATATATATATATATATATATATATATATGTATAACTGAAAAAAAATGAAGGAAAAAACACACTGAACCAAGTAAAATGTAAAAGTTAGTGCTTTCATTTACTAAGTTAGCAAACTTCATCAGACATAATTACAAAGAAAAAAGTGCCATTTATAATAAACAAAGTAGTGACATCACATCCTCTAATTAAAAGGCAAGCCTAAATTAATTTAAAGCAGTAAGCCTCCAGAAAAAATCTAGTTAACAACTCAACGCTATATGATGAAATAATACCCACATTTGTCCATAAATATCACATAAACAAACATTCCTAAAAAATATTTATATGTAAATAAATATATAAAACTAAAAAATACTTAAACAAATCTAACACATTAAAGCCTTTAGTTTTAATAGGCTCTTAATAGACACTGAATCATTTAGTCCTGGTATGACCAAGGCATTCAGCTTCAGTTGCCAAATTAATTCCATACAGTCCAATTTCAGGACATTAGGGCCCCCCTCTAATGTTTTCACACAATTTTTCAATGACTAGAAATCTAAATTCATAATCTAAACAGTCATTAATGTGTCTTGCTAAGGAATTATTCAAATTTCTTTTCTCAATTGCATATAAATGTTCATATATCCTGCTTTTTAAGGGTCTTTCAATTCTACCTACATAGAAAGCAGGACATTTTAAACATGTAGCCAAGTATATCACCCCCTTTGTATTTCAATTAAATTTGCCTTTAATGGTGTATTTTATACCCTTAATAATAAAGGAAGTGGTAATGCTGATATATTTACACCAACGACAAGCTTGGCACTTAAACATGCCACAATGAGGTAAATACAAATTTGAATTACCAAACTCAAGAAAACATTTAAGGTTCCTACCTTTTCTAAAAACCACTAAGGGGAATCGCCTATATGTTTCCTGATAATACAGTCATCCTTAAGAAAAGACCAATTTTTATAAATAATTAACCTTATTAATGGAGCATCCATAGAAAAGGTAGTAATGAAACCTAATTTTACCATCTTATTTTCTGTAAAAGAAGAAACCCTATTTAAACGAAAGCGCTTTTACATTTTACTTGGTTCAGTGTGGTTTTTCCTTCATTTTTGTTTCAGTTTTACAGTTTAAGTTATTAGTTTGGTTTTTACGTTTATATATGTATGTATATATATATATATATATATATATATATATATATATATATATATATATATATATATATATATATGGGTCTACTTCATTTCACCTAACTTCCAATTCACTGACTCCCATTTGACTGAGACCAAATGACTGAAATTTCATTTCACTGACACTTCATTTCACTGACAGTTCATTTGACTGACAAGTATTATTAGCAAGAAAATGGAATATGCCCCCTTCCCCACTGTAGTGCGACCCTGGAGTTAGAATATATAGTTGGGGGGTGGGGGGCGAAGCCCACCACTTACTTTTCTTTTACTAAGCAATATTATATCAAAACTTAACAATATCATATGAAATGAAGTGGGGGGCTGCACCCCACACCCCCGATGTGGGGGGCTGTGCCCCCCACACCCCCCAACTATATATTCTAACTCCAGGGTCGCACTACAGTGGGGAAGGGGGCATATTCCATTTTCTTGCTAATAATACTTGTCAGTCAAATGAACTGTCAGTGAAATGAAGTGTCAGTGAAATGAAATTTCAGTGAAATGGGGTCAGTGAAATGAAAGTCAGTGAACTGGAAGTTAGGTGAAATGAAGTAGACCCATATATATATATATATATATATATATATATATATATATATATATATGTGTGTGTGTGTGTGTGTGTGTGTGTGTGTGTGTGTGTGTGTGTGTGTGCATATATGTGCATTGTATATACATATATATAAATACAACTACCAGACTCTTCTCTCTCAGTTTTTGTAATGCTCAACAAGATACTGCCATCATGGCCAGGTTTCACAATTATAAGGAACAGAAGCATCTATCACTTGGTTGAGCATCCCATCAATCTCCACCCTGCCATCAGGAGATTACCCATGTAGCCCTCCTAACTGCACCTAGTATAAATACATATGTAGCAAATCCAACTTCCTACCCCCAGAATAAGAAAACATGAGAGCACATTTTATGGACACTGCAACCCAGACACCATGATCTAAAGTGCTCAGTGCCACTTCCTCACATGCTCAGCATTTTACATTGGCAAAAACATCAGCAAGCTAAATACCCAAATTGCCCACCACTACACCAACACTGGACAAAACCAGCTCAACAAATCCCACAGCGAAACACTCCGAAGGGAAACCTGGACACACTATTTTCCTCTTTCACATCGTAGACAAAGTAATTTATGGAAAACTCTGTGATAACAGAAACGATAGACTTGAAAAGAAGGACCTGGAATGGCAGATCAGGCTAAAAGCAAGAAAACCACATGAACTAAGCACCATGTCTTCAGTGACCAGCATCCGTAACCTCAGAGACCATCGCTTGTTTTACTAGGGGCATATCATTTGCGGTATTCTTCCAAGAGGACCTCACATGGACATGTTTGGAGCCACAACGTTTCATAGCATCCCTCATTAAGTTTGGTGTCTCATGTTTATTTATTGTTTTTCCTTTTTGTTTTAATTTTTGTGTTTTATTCTGTGGTCTTTATTTATTATTATTATTTTTTAATTATCCCGATTGTACAAAGCCACACCAATCTTCGTTTTTTCACTGAAGCTCATATATAGCTAAGTAATAATAGCGGTCCGTTATGTAGGCATTAAAGTACAGGCAACTCCCCTTAGAGGTACAGCTTTACAGCATAGGTGAGGGATATGCCCAGACAGACCCAAATGCAGGACTTGAAACCTAGATGCTTACAGGCCTGGCCATAAGTCACATTTAGATTCAAACTGTTTATAATATTGGAAAAATGTTTTCAATTCCATCATCTTAGCAATGCTAGGGATATGATTTTCCAGGCACACAGGCTAGAATTGTCAATCCACTCTTACACTTAGTTCCTGACAATTCTAATTTTAATTTTTACCTTACTGGACTTATTAATAGTTTTACTTTTCAATGCTTATCTTCATGGCAATTCTGATCTTAACATTTTTTTTCATCTTTCAGTCTTACTGTGTTTAAAACTGGTAATGACAGTAAAGTGAAACTTTGTATGCACCTAGGTATAATAGTCCTAACAGTACCAACAGAAATAGCACCAGCACTCTGATAACATTGGACATTTAAAAGTGTTCTGAGCTTTGATTTCATTGCAATTTTTCCCAGTACTGGCCTGGCCCTTCATGCAGGAATAATAATGTCTTTCTATCCACAAGGGTTACAGGAAATTAAATCAAATTCCTGACACACAAATTAGGCCCATGGATAGCATACCATGTGTCTAAATACTCCCACACAGGTACTCAACCAGGACTAAGGTTTGGAGTTAACCCAAAGTCCTGTATTACCACCAGCCTATTTGATTTTGATTTACTTTATAGTTTTAATCTGATACAAATACCAATCAGAGCTCACACAGATGGTTATCACCTCAAGCAAATTATAACCGATTTCCTGCATATAAACTCCCACAATTACACATCTAGCAGATAGCAGATGTCCTTGAGGCAGATCTGATAATGCCATGGTGAAAGTACAGCAGAATCTTATTATCAGATTCAATAATTTGCATTAGACATATATCTCAGGGACTGTTTTTTGACTGATATTTTAATGATACTTTCTGTTTATATCATTACAATCTGGCAGTGTTGTTTAAATCTTGTATATCTTTAACTTTAATATAATTGAATGGACTTTTTTGGTGCTTAAAGAGTTAATGGAATAGAACAGATGGAAGGGAAAGTTCTATGATGAATGAGCCCTACCCACCTCAGGCCCTCGCACTCATGGGAAAAAGCACTTATGGGCAGGCTTTACATAGGGCACACCCATGTTTATAAACCTGTACAATTCTCAGACATAGGCAGATCAATGCAGTGCTTGTGAGATTAGCAGTTCCCTGAGAGGTTTTCTGCTAACATCAAGAATTCCTTTGCATCAGCAAGTAAGAACTGAAGACTCATGTCAACAGGCCAATGTTCATCCCACCTCTGTGGTGGACACCAACTTCTACCTACCTTAAGGTTCGGGTTTTTATTGTTTTTTTATATTAGTTTAGCTCTCCCCTGGTCCCCCAGACAGCAAGCTTACCCACAGTTAGAAACAGCTTAGCTCTGGGTAACACTGAGTAACTCTATTAAATTACTTCAAGTCATTAAACTCTAACTCCCCAAAGGAGAATTAGGATATATGGACATCCCCAGATGTCTAGACCCATGATTGCAAGCCACAGATGATGACATAACCACCCTCAACAACTCCTGGTTTAAGGATCTCATGTTCCCTATTCTAAACATGGACATCGACGAACAAGAAACCAATGACCAAGCATTTGACCAACTATAGGATACCCTCAAGAACATTAAAAACCTTTGATGGGAGGAACTATACCTAAACTTTTGCTGGAAAAGAAAGATTAGTCATCAGAGGACTACAAGTTTAGAAGAAGCCAATATGGAGAAATATTAGTGAAACCCTCATCATGGATTGGAGGAAGCCCTCAAAGAGATGGGTCTCAGATTAGAAATGCTACTTCTCTAACACAATAAAGAGCTGCAAATAAGGACAAAACATAATCTCTTACAACATGAAATAGCTTCAAAGGTCTAAACAATAAGCAATCCAAGTTTCAAGAGCTCTTAGATAAGATTAATGCTGATGAGAACAAAATTAGAGAATAGAAAATAGAAATAATGAAAAAGGAGATCTACATGATGAGTGGAACCCAACATCAGTAAGGATTGCAACCAACCCCCACCATCACTACACATCATACAAACCACATGTAAAAACAAGAACGACAACATGGACCCCAAGACATAACCGGCTGAATAACCCACCCCATGGGCAAGTACAAGCCAACTATGAGAACCACCATTCTGTAGACCCATCACACAAACATGATAGCCAGGAACTCCAAAACCAGTTTTTTCCCACATTCCAGAACTTACTCAGACTAGGCTCATACTCACTCAGTACCCCCACCCCAACAGCAGCTCCAGCAACTTCCATTCAAGACAACCTCTCAACAGCAGTGAGCACAACACCAACAGCAGAGCACCCAAAAGAACACCTGAACTACATCACTGAAGAGACCATTACCACCCATATTAAACAAATCACCACAAAGGAACACACACCAAAAAGATAAAAACCTGGCAAGGGAAAAGGGACTTCAAACACCTGTGGCAACCCCCCCCCCCAAGGACACAACCAACCACCAACCAATGCAGGTGGAGGAACTGGGACAGCACCCACAATTAAACACCATTTGGAAACATTCCACAAAACCTGTCACTAAAGCCAAACAAGGAGGGTTTACCATTGTACCATGACAAAAGAACAGACTTGTTCACACTGTCATTGACCTCAAACTTTTCATTCTCAAACTTCATCTGAAAATATTTTTCCACAACAAAAAAAGAAAGATATTAACATGGTTAATATGAGGAGGTTAGCATGGTTCCCGAGCACAAATGGAAGAAACCCTGCAATTTCTGCACTTCCCCATACCCAATCAACTACCCACACCTTCAGGAACAGAAACAAAGCTGGCATCTGCTGAGTCCATCAAAGTTCACCATGGGAAAAAAATGTACAACCTCAACCACAATGAAATCACAGCCCTCAAAAACTTCAGCAAGGAAAACTCCCACAGAATAATAAAAACAGACAAAGAATGAGGTATCCTAGTCACAGACACCCCCACATACAATAGAAAGTTACTACAAATGCTAAACAACCCTGCCTTCTGTGAATTCAGCAACATCAGTAAGATAAAGACAGCCTATTAAGAAATCATCATCACAATCACCAACCTAAATCATCAGTAAGATAAAGACAGCCAATGAAGAAATCATCACAATCACCAACCTAAATCATCAGTAAGATAAAGACAGCCAATGAAGAAATAATCACAATCACCAACCTAAATCATCAGTAAGATAAAGACAGTCAATGAAGAAATCATCACAATCACCAACCTAAATCATCAGTAAGATAAAGACATCCAATGAAGAAACAATCATCACAATCACTAACCTAAATCATTTTTTATTTTTTTTAATTTATTTATTTATCATTTGTTGACCGGGAAAGTCCGACTAGGTTCATAGAGCCTGTTTTCAGTGGAGGCCCGGGGAGAAATGCTCCAGATGCATGTCTTTGGAATGTGGGAGGAAACTGGAGTACCCGGAGGAAACCCACACGAACACAGGGAGAACATGCAAACTCCACACAGAAGGCACCTCAGCCGAGAATCGAACCGGTGAACCTCTTGCTATGAGGGGACAACGTTAACCGCTGCACCACTGTGCCGTCCAGGTATCATCAGCAAGATGAAGCCAGCCAGTGAAGAGATCATCACAATCACCAACCTAAATCATCAGTAAGATAAAGACAATCAATGAAGAAATCATCATCACAATCACCAACCTAAACGAAATGGTCTTACGAGGAACAACCTCCTTGAATTTCTTTCCATGACCCACCCTAAGCTACCTTGTTTTTATGGAATCCCCAAGGCACATAAAAATGTGGCTGATCCTCCATGGCAGACCAGTCATCACAAGGAGTGACTCTATAACTGAACCAGTTTCAATCTACTTGGAGGCTAAAATCAAACCATTAGCAGAGAAAACAAATATGTTATCCTACATAACACTGACTTCCTTAGAAAAATTAAGAACATTACTGAAAATGAGGATGCCTGGTTTGTCATGACTGAAGTCAGAGCTTTATGGACAGACCTACCATGTGATTATTGTATCAGAGCAGTTAGTGAACAAACCAAAAGGAATGGGAAGCCCTACCAGAAGAACAAGAAGCCATCAGCAGATTACTAAACTACTACTGAGAAACAGCTTCTTCTGCTTTGAGGACCACCGTTATCATCAGACCACAGGTATTGCTGTGGGACCAGCATGGTCCCCAGCTTAGTAAATGCAGCCAAAGACCATCACTAAAACTCATTTAAATCTTTGAACAATAATCAAGAAGCCATCATAAATCATTGATTTATATATATATATATATATATATATATATATATATATATATATATAGGTTCCATACACTAGATCGAATTTTCACTAATTCGAAATAGTGCATGGAATGCTCACTGCAGTGAAAGTGCACTTAATCAAAAGTACACTTACGCGAAGTTCACTACAATGAACGGGTGTCATACTGAACTTCCATGCAGTACTCACGGACCTTAGGGTTAGGGCATGGGTCATAGTAAGAGAATAGCCCATAGGGCTATCCCCTTACCATGACCCATGCCCTAACCCTAAGGTCTGTGATGACTGCAGTGCAGTGAAGGACATAGCAATGTCCTCCACTATGGTGCGATAGTCACAAACCTTAGGGTTAGGGCATGGGTTAGGGTAAGGGGATAGCTTTACTAACTATCCCCTTACCCTAACCCATGCCCTAACCCAAAGGTCCATGAATATCGCACCATAGTGGTGGACATAGCTTGTTTTTTATGTCCTCCACTGTGCTGCAGTGTTTTCGGTGAAGTGCACTTACGCAAAAGTTCACTTTAGTTAAAGTGAACTTTCGTAGAAGTGAGGCTCCCTATTACAAATTTGAAGTAGTGAACATTCGTTCTTGTAATAGGAATCCATATATATAGATATATATATATATACACACACACACACACACACACACACATATATATATATATATATATATATATATATATACACACACACACACACACACACACACACACACACACACACACACACACATATATATATATATATATATATACACACACACACACACACACACACACACATATATATATATATATATATATATATATATATATATATATATATATATATATTTATCAGAATCATAAGATACAAACTGGAGTGCACAGGATTACTGATTGTTAACCTTACAAAGTAATTTGATAATCAGCCATGTGGCCTCTTCATCAATGACAAACTATTAATAGATACTCTATCATTAACACCTGGAGGGCAGGTTGCATCCAATAACATTTGCCAGTACAATTCACATTTTTCTACATACAGGGACCAATTACCACTTCTGTCAAAAATTGGAACTTTTTCAAAAACAAAAAATATATATTTTTTAAATTCTGACACCTCTCAGAGTGCTTATATAAAGCATTATTAGAATCCCCCTTGGTAATCAAATAAACATGTTGGTAAATTCTTGTTCTACAAGCCTTCATGGGTGCCACCCCAGGGGCAAATTTGTAGTCTCCCATCCAATTATGTAGGTTGCATTTGTATAGTGTCATTGAGGAGCTCTGTTTTTAGTGAATAAAGAGTCTGTTCCAGAGAAGCAGCAGTCTTTAGAAGATGTATCTGTCTTTCCATCCAGCATGACATGTTAATGTCACAAGCTAGGTTGAGACCCCTAGAGTGAGTGAGTGACTCTTGAGCCGTTTGACTTGTGGATGTGCAGCATTTCAATTAGGGCAGCATTGGAGATTGACCTCTAGGCCAGGCACATGTCATCTCTCAGCAGCCTATAAGATACAGAGTGAAGTGAGAGGACTTTCAGACTGTCCATGTAGTTCATGATTTGGAGTCCCTGTATTTTCTTAGTAAGAAACCTCAGAGGTATGTCCAGCTGCTGCAGATGTCTGTTGAGGTACATGCAAAAGGGTTGTCTGATATGGGTAGAGTATGATGGAGTTATAACATCCCTTGACCTCAATACTATGCCCTTGCTTATGAGGTGTGCTGCATAGAAGGCTATCCTTACCACTATGGAAACTTGGTGGTCAAAGTTCAAAGAGCTATTAACCTGTGTTCCCAAGTCTCACACTACTGGTTTAGATCTCAGGTGTGCTGTCAATACTGTAATTTGTAGGGAATTCCATTTTTCCAAAGGGAAATAGTGCATTTTTTGCATTTAGTTTTAGACCATGAATTTGACACCAATCATTTGTGTCTGTTAAACTTCTTGTGATATGTTGACATCATTGGGGGACTGAGTGATTGCTCCCATTTGCAATAATCAGTGAACTTGGTGAGGCCATCTACTTTGGCCTGGACTTCTGAGAAATAGATGCCAAGTAGGTAAGGGGCACAACATAGACCCCTGAGGTACTGCATTAGTACTGGTGGAGGTGGAGTCACAAATTTTGACAGAGTATGTTCTGTCAGTGAGCCAACTGCTTATCCATTTAATAACATAAGGGTTAATCTGTATCTGGGAGTTTCTCAATGATACCAGAGTGAGCAATTGTGTCAAACTCCTTTGTAAGATCGAGATAGGCTGTGTGCACTGCCTTATCTTCATCCATGGCTTTGATGACATTCTCAAAGGATGTACCCTTAACGAAGCAAAACTGGGTTGGGTCCAGCATTTGGAGGTCACCTATGTCGTTGTTGATAAGATCCATGGTAATTCTTTCCATCACCTTGCAGATGAGGTTGGTTAGGCATGGTCTGTAGTTCCCAGGGTCAGTTGATGCCCCCCCCCCCTCTTGTGCAGTAGGATTACTGTTGCTGTTTTCCATTCTGCAAGAACATATGAAATTTTCAAGCTGTGATTAAAGAGAAGGCCAAGTGGGTGTGCTAGGTCTTGTTTTAGAATGTTTAGTAAACAACCTGGGATATTATCTGGTCCCATCGAGGCTGTATTTTGGCCTTAATGAGCAGAGAGATGACTCATATACAACCTGGGATATTATCTGGTCCCATTGAGGCTGTATTTTGGCCTTGATGAGCAGAGAGATGACTCGTATACAACCTGGGATATTATCTGGTCCCATTGAGGCTGTATTTTTGGCCTTGATGAGCAGAGAGATGACTCATATACAACCTAGGATATTATCTGGTCCCATTGAGGCTGTATTTTGGCCTTGATGAGCAGAGAGATGACTCATATACAACCTGGGATATTATCTGGTCCCACTGAGGCTGTAATTTTGGCCTTGATGGCAGAGAGATGACTCATATACAACCTGGGATATTATCTGGTCCCATCGAGGCTGTATTTTGGCCTTGATGAGCAGAGATGACTTGTTCTCTAGAGATACCAGGCAGAGGGCTGGTGTCAGGTCTGCTTTGGGAGATGGTAGGTGGGGATAAGGGGAGTGAAGTTTGCACTGAATCTGTCAGCTAGCAGGTTGGCGATATCTTCCAGTGTAGTATGAGTGGTCCCACCTACAACCAGATCAGCGCATAGCTGGGCATTCCCTTTTAGACTTCGGATGCCATAAGATTCTCCTTAGCTAGGGATGTGATTTTAGTTTTGTAATTTGCTGTAGAAGACTTTACAGGAGTTCTGATTTTCTTGTTTAGGCTCAGGAGGGACCCTTCCTTTGCATAGTGATTTCCCTCTTGCATTTGGACAACAGTTTCTTTTTCTTGTTATATGATCTGTTTATACTTAAAGTCCACCACTGTGGCTTGCTTTTACAGGAAGATATGGTTTTGATCCTGTCAGGTACAACAGAGTTTATGCAGTCACTTAAGTGTTTGGAAAGGGCATTTGCATACACTTCTGCACAGTGATCATTGATGTCTGTGATTGCAAGCGGTATAAAGCTTTTTATACCATCACTTAGTAGGCTGTAGTGAGATTTGGTGAAGTTTTTAATTATTGTTCCTGTGAGGGTGTCAGTTCCAGTAGTTACTTCAAATGAGACTAGTATGTGGTCTGACCTAACCAGGGAGGGCATCACACATGGGTGACCTAACCAGGGAGGGCATCACACATGGGTGACCTAACCAGGGAGGGCATCACACATGGGTGACCTAACCAGGGAGGGCATCACACATGGGTGACCTAACCAGGGAGGGCATCACACATGGGTGACCTAACCAGGGAGGGCATCACACATGGGTGACCTAACCAGGGAGGGCATCACACATGGGTGACCTAACCAGGGAGGGCATCACACATGGGGAATTACATGACCCCCCCCATGTTAGTGAGTACTATGTCCAGAACATTAGAGCCCTCACTGGGGTACAGACTATCTTTTCCAGAGCATCTGTGTTAACAAAGTCCAGGAACCTCTGGGCGAGCATGTTGCTCGTGTATGTCCCCCAGTCTATGGAAGGATAGTTAAAATCTCCCATGATTAAGGTGTTGGGCTGTATGTCGAGGGATTCCAGTAAATCGAGGTAGGCAATGTGCTTATCCTGGTTCATGGTGGGAAATCTATAGCTAGAAATGATTTGGTATGGTACTTTCATAGTTGTTAATTGTACATGGAGTAGTTTGAAAGAGTCATGCTGTTTGACCAGTCTCAAAGTGTATTTGGTTTTAACAAAGATGGATACATCTCCACCTTTGGTTCCCTCATGCTCATTTTGAGGTCTGAATGTGTGGAAGGCATTGTAACCTTACATGGCCAGGATGCTCTCAGTGGCCTTGAACCACATCTCTGTAACTGCACAGAAGTCATCATTCTTTAAGGTGAGGAGTGCTTTCAGGGAGTGCAGTTTCATGTTTAAACTCCTAGCATTAAGCAGCACAACGCTGAGTTTGTCTCAATTAGATTTTGTTACATTGGAAAATTTGCTGTTTTTAACATTTCCTAAAAAAGGCACTATGAAGGAGGCAGTGGCCTTTGCCAGTACCTGAAAGTTTGGGAGGGGGGGCAGGTGTAGACCATTTCTAGCAAAGTAGCAAGGCCTGTCCACCATATCCTCCCAGGCTGACATATACTGGATTCCCCTGGACTGACACCCAAAGCTGAGCCAATTGTTAAAGTCAATTGTTTTTTGTTTATATTGTTGCATTATTACAGGTGAGGGTATGATACTGCTCAGGGCTAGGGTCATACCTGTCTGGGACACAAAATTAGAAAGTTCCATCATGTCTCTCTTCATATTGTCCAGAGAGGTACGTCTCAAGTCATTCACTCCAGCATGGACTATGACAGAGTTATAATGGTACCTGTCATTGACTGACATGAGTGGATGTGTGATTTGTCAGATCCTGGCACCTGATAGGCAGCTGACAGTGACATTCTCCTTGTCCAGTCTGGTGAGGGGGACATCTATGCATCTCACTATGGAGTTATCTATGACCAAGACATTTGATGTGTTCTGCGTTAGGGGCTTTATTTGTTGAGACATGGATGTGTGTGTTGATATGTGTAGTGGTTTATTTATGTTTAGTGGTGAGTGCTGGTGTTGTGCATTTGGGAGGTCTCTGTTCTTTTAGTAGGCTTTTAGTGAGTACCTCTGTGTATGTGGATTTATGTGTTGTGACCTTATTTTGTGTGAGAGGTGAGTTTTGCATGAGAGGTGAAACCTGTGCTGACAACTTGTTTGATGATGACTCCAATTCCACAGTGTATTGATTTAGGAGTAAATGGTTGTCAGTATACATGAAGCAATTGCTAAATTGCTTCAAGATACCTATATCAGTCAGGCTGGCAGGAGAAATGATGGGAAACTGCCCGTCCATTTGGGCAGGATTTTTCTGAATGTGGTATTTGGGAAGGAAGTGAGCTAGCTGGACTTAGTCACAAACAACAAAAATGAGGCAGCAATTCAATTAAATACAGTTAACAAAAATTAGTGCTGGCTTAAAATATACTTATTTTTCAGTTTTTTCCAGTGGATGCCTTGGATTTTAGTGCAGATGCAGTCCAGACCTCTGGCTAAAGTTACCAAACATTGAGCAGCTCTGGTAAAGTGAGCACAAACCCATGCAAATGCGAGGCTTACATACATGCAAATATAAATAGTTTCAACACAACTACCAATGGAAAACCCCAAACTGAGCTTTTCTCTAGCAATCCTCAACTCAGATGGGTCCTGAGCTGCAAGCTTCTGCCACAAGGCTACTATGGAGTCCCTCTTAATGTAAGATGGCTGGTTTAAGAGCAGGTCTGAATATAGCCTATGCTATATAAGGTAAGGAAACATATTGTCTAGATGGGAAGGAGTAAGGGAGAGTCAGTGAAAGGTCAAAGTGATAATTCATAGTAGTATACTATTAGGTGACCTGCAGTGGTACCACACTCTGAACAAACCGGCAGCTCTTCAAACAGCTGTGAACAGTGGGAGACTGGATAGCATTTCTTATAGAGGATTTTAAACTGGAGAGGTTTGCTTATTTGCAAGCATTTGGAACTGTATTTGCACACTGGCTTTTATATGAGTTGGATGGAAGACGTTTGTAAGGTGAAGCCCTCAGATACAAACACAACGAGCTTTTCACCAGTAGTTCCTAATATGAAGGGGTGAATTCAGCTCTCTGCTCCCACCAGAGTGCAAAAGAACCATCCCAAAGTAAAACAAACTGGCTTTGATTTCAAGTGCAGTAGCAAATGCTTTGCAACAGAAGTAAGAATTCCTGCAATATCAGCAATTCTTGAAAATAAATTCACTGACCCTGAGAAATGTTCACAACACACAAAAACTTTGCAAAACTTAGAAATATTTTGGCAGATTCACTCAGAACAGCTGTTGCAGTATCAGTGGAGGTTAAAAATATCAGAATAATGTTAAAACACCCTAAGAGCAGTACAGTAACAAACTGATGGAGTTTCTTTAAGAAGTGCAGGCTGAAAAACAGTGATAAATTCAACAAAATAAGTAACTGCAGCACATAAGTGTTAAATATCCCTGAAACAGTTATTGCAAGAACAAAAAATATACTTATATCAGCTTTGTAGATCCAGATGGTTTTAGAAGCAATCCAAGTCTTGCAGTCACAGGTGTCCAAGCTGATTTAGGAAAAGTCCCTATAATAAAATTCACCCTTTCCTAAGTATACTACATCAGGTGCACATACCTCTCTCAAAAATCTATAAAGCATACTGGCATACTTAGCCAGAAAGATATGAACTCCTTGGGACTTTATAATATTGTGCCAGTTTTTTTTTCCAGAATGGCCTTAGCATCTTTTGCAGTATTACTAAATATGCAAACTATAGCCACACAGTGAGAGAATGGATACCTTTGTTGTCTAAGTTCCCTGTCTCATTTCAGATGGCCACCCAAGCAGTGGGACCATTAAATGCTCTAAGGCTATCACTTAACACAACTTTATAATGAAGAGGTCTAGCCTTCATGACTTCCTGCTTTAAATAGTGATAAAATCAATTGGATATTGTCTGTCCTGAAACATTTGTCTTAAAATTTCAACCTCATCATAACATTTAATATCATCTGTAATAAGCCATGATAATCTGATTAAATAATGTTTTACACATTTCTCTTCTGCAAAGGTAAGTGGTGGTTGTTGTAATGCAATAAGCTGTTGGAGTAAGTCTCTCTCCTATACATAGTAGATGAATTACTACTACTCTCAAGGTTTTTAACCTTTAAAAAATTAATGTAATTAAAATTATGTTGACCTTTAAACACTGAAAATGAAGTTGCATCATTGCTGTAGTTTAAGAATTCTTCAGTCTCATTTGGATCACAAAACCACAAAATAAAAGTATCATCCAAAAATCTTAAGTACATTTCTGAGGAAAGGTCACCAACCCCCCCATAATCAGATCTGGATAGGGCTCCAGCAGGAGATGAGCAAGCCTGAAAGTGACTCCCTGCTACTTGCAGGGTATACTTAGCCAAACTGGGTTGTGGGCCTGCTCTCCTGTGTTCTGCTGTTGCGTTGAATGTTGAGATAAGATATGAGACATGGTTACTATGAGCAGTTCTACCCTAGGCCCATGAACCACCTGTTTATCAACCAGTCCCACCTGCTCACTCAGCCTGACTAACATTCTGTGCTCTTTTCTCAACCAACTCTAAATGAGCAGTGTAGCCTTAGCCACATGCTTGCCTTTTGTATTCCTTCACTACCCCCTGCCAGCTCCAACAGTCACCCAATCTTCTAATAAAACCTTTGTCACTTGAGTTTTGGTCTTTATTTCTCTGTGCTACAAGGTTAATATTGAACATGTATTATTGTCTTCAATAACCCTGCACCCTTTAAACTCAGGTACAGGTAACAATCTCATTTTTAACTGTTTGTATTGATTTTAATATACATGTTTCAAGTTTCACATTGAAATACAAAATTGAAATTGAGTATATTAACAAACAACACAAACTATAACTAAACAACTATTTACAAAGGTGCCTACCAAGTAACTATTATTCCAATTACTCAAAGTCCTTTTTTGTTAAACAGTGTGAGAAGGGTTTTCAATGTTGATAATATATTTACATTTGTTTGTTCAGCAATTCTTTAAGATTTATCCATATGCTGTGTGAAGTGGTGATTATAGTTGTCCTCATCTTGATTGTAATAGGTTTGTACTGACAGATATCAGATGCCATATTTACAAATTCTTTCATTGTAGGAGTTTGCTCATTTTTCCAATTATTGGTGATGTCTTCCTTGCTGTTGATAGAAGACTCCATAATACTGTTTAGTTTACTCTCTTTAACCAATCTGGGATCGGTATTTTGAACAAAATTAATGATTTGGTAGGTGTGAATTTATCATTAAATAAGGATTGCAAAAAAACATTGATTTTTGTCCTAAAATGGTTTTATAATTTTGCAGTCAACGAACATGTATTGCCAGTCTGCTTTGTTCCTTCTTTTACATCTCCAACACAACATTTTTTTCTTATATATTAATTAAATTCTATCTGGTGTTATGAATGTGTTATGCATGAACTTCCATGTAAATATTCTCCAGTTTATGGAAGATATATTTTTTAGAAGATATCAATATATTTTTTTATCTTCCTTGCTAGGTTCATAGTTATTTATAGTTTTGAAATAGTCCCAATAATTTCCACTATCCTTCTACATTTTTATTGGTTTTATATATTTTAGATAGGAGTCCTTTATTATTTATATCCTGACTTAATCATATTATCATTTGTTTGTGTCTTTCGGCTTTTCCCGGTTAGGGGTCGCCACAGCGGAACTCCAGTCCACTAATAATTGGTAGTGGATTTTTACATACCGGGTTACCATCCCTGACACACAACCTTCAAAGAAGGCATGCATTCACGTATGCCTCCACACAGAAGACGCTCTAGCTGAGAATCAAAAGGGACAACGTCTTGCTATGAGGCGACAACGCTACTGCAGCACCACCACCACCGTTTCTATAAATTTTGAGACTGTATTCGTTACTGATGGTTGCATTAAATGTATCTTATTTTCTATTGTATATCAACAGTTTTGCATATCTAACCACATATCCTTGTCTAGATTAAATCTGATTATGTACTCTGTGCTTTGTAGTTTGCGTCTGCCCATCAAGTGATACCAGTATATCAAATTATTCTCTTTAAGTGTATGAATTGTTGTTAAATTAATAGATTATTTTGTGTATATGCTATTGGAAATAAAAAAAAACATTCTTTATATCCTAGATGTTTGCAAATATAATCTCTAAAGAATTTTAACACTGAAGTGATATATGAAGAGTTAATCTTATATTTCTATTTTCCAAAATGTAATGTTTTAATATCCTTAGAATATTATTTATCTCACTTTGTTGTGTGGAGAGTGTCTGTATTGACTCTATGCATATATTCTCTTGACTGTCTTTCCATTTTGCACTATTATTTTAACCATAAAAAAGACTCTTTTTATGATTGACGATATTGAGTATAACTCCATCTAATGACCAATCCATTATATGATGACTTAGTCCTAGTGTTGGTTTGTTAGAATACCGGAAACATTTAATCATCAAATTATTGAATTCTCTACATTTTATTTCTATTTGGAGGTAACAATAAGGATTGTATTAGGTATAGAATTCTTGGAAGTATGACAATTTTTTTATGAAGGCAAGCCTTTCTTTCATTGTAAAAGCAAACATTCCATTTATTGATAAGTATATTAGTGTTATCTAGGTTATTTCATAGTTTTCCTTTATTGTATTTTTAATGCTTCTTTTTAAAATTATACCAAGATATATAATTTTACCATCTTCCTCCACATATGTAGAAAATATCTCTTCCATATCATTAGCGTTCTCATTTATGAGTAAAATTTCTGTTTTGCTTTCATTGAAAGTAAGTCCAGATTTTTTTTCTGAAATGTCTTTACTGTATTAAATACTGTTTTATGGGAGTTTCTATTGTTAGTTACCATGGAAACCATGGAACTAACAAATTAAAAAATTTTAATTGCATATGTAATGAGCATTGAATTTAAGTCATATGACTACCTTATGTTGTTTTTTTTCTTTCTCACTGTTAATATCTATCAGAATTTAAGTCATCAGTTTTCTATGCTCCCTGTATATAAGACTAAGTATCATAATTGCACTCTCATTGTATACAATGTCACTACATGCTACTATTGTAAGAACTGACTTCTAGAAGCACCGTTATATAGGATTACTGGTCTTGTCTCCCACTTGACCTATTTATTCTGTTCAGTCTTTTTACCATTATGAATGTCTGTTACTACTTTTTTTTCTTTATTGTATTACACAATTTTCTTTCTGCTAACATAGTAGTCTACTAACAATGGAACTTTTCTCCCTGGGCCTCCACTGAAAAAGGGTTTTATACCCAGCCAGACTCTCCTGGTAAACAAATGTAAAATAAAAAAATAAATAAATAAAAGTTAATATCAAGCCAATTGGTCTGTATGAGAAACAATCTGCTGGATTTTTATCTGCTTTTAATATTAAGGAAATAAGTGTGTGTTTCCTGGATGGCAGTACTTTAGTTAAGTCTTTAACTGTTATAAAAACTTTATGTAAAATGGACAGAGCTTTTTTCAGCAATATTATATAGTTCAGATATTATGTCATTATTATCAGGAGCTTTGTTCTGTTTTAATTTCTTAATTTAATTGTTAATTTCAGGCAAATTTCTTTTGATCTTCTGTCAGCCGTTTTGTACTATTTTTATATAAAAGTGTTAATTCTTGGTAGTCCATTATTATCTCAGCTTAATTAACTTTATTAAAGTGAGTTCTAAATTTTATTTATTGACATTTGTTAACTGGGTTGGTCCAGCTGGGCCAGGGGCCCATTTTCAGTGGAGACCCGAGGAGAAAAGCTCCAGTTACAAAACCATTTAGGATTACATAGGTAGCAAAAATAGAAAGTAGCAAAACCAAGTTACACTCCAAAACATATTAGTACAAATTTGATTGTAGTCAAACATATTTAGATTACCCTAAGAAAATAACCACAAAGAAATAAGTAGATGAACTATTTTTGATATATGTACAAGTTATATACAAGTGATCAGATTTATTGCCTAGGCTTCCTAGGAAGGCATATAAGCTTTCAGGAGCTCAGAGTGAAGAAGCACCATTGGATAAAGGGGAAATTAGGTAGGTTCTAAGCAGGGGCATGATTTGGTATTGAGAAAATGTTTGAGTTCCTTTTTAAAGTGTACAGATTGTATGATGGTTCCAAGTGTGGGCTATTGAGCAGTTGTATTGTAGTTTGACTATGTTCATCTTTGGATGATCTACATTCAGACGTTGTTGGTTAGAGGTGCGGAGGGTTCTAGAAGGAGTGCAGGTAGATAAAAAAGTAGTGAGAGCTGTACAGGATGAAGGCCTGTATAGAATGGAGTGAATAACTCTAAATTGAGAAAGTAGCAGTAGTGGAGGGAATTCGAGCCATTATAATGAGTTCAGAGCAAGGCAGTGATGGGAGTTGTAAGAGGACTTAGTAATGAATCTTGCAATTTTGTGGTAAGTTTGTTGCAGTTTGTTCATGGTAGTAGCTTGTAT
The DNA here is from genome assembly GCF_019279795.1 of Protopterus annectens. Lineage (NCBI taxonomy): Eukaryota > Metazoa > Chordata > Ceratodontiformes > Protopteridae > Protopterus > Protopterus annectens. The sequence continues at coordinate 353,420,447 of NC_056743.1, read as the reverse complement.
ATTGGTTAGTACTGGGGCTGCATAGAGAAGTGTGGGCAGGAGGAAAGACTGTGCTAAGGAGGGTCTAGCATTTGGAGTAAGAAATCTTTTGTTGCGATAGAGCAGGGTAAGTTTCTGGTGTATTTTTTTATTCCTTGCAGTAAGTGTAAGTTAAATTTGAATTCGTCATCAATAATGACACCTAATAGTTTTGTGTGTGGTTCAGGTTTTATGATAGTGTTGTTGGAGGATGTTATAGTAAATGTAGATTTATGGTTAGAAAGCAAGTTGCGAAGAAAGAGGAAGAGCTTGGTCTTCTTGGGGTTAAGGATAAGAAGATTGTCAAATAACCATTTCTCTGTGGATAGAAAGGAGTTTTGAGTAAGGGTCTGCAATACCACTGGAGATGGAGACAAGTGTAGAGTCATCTGCATATTGTGTAATACTACTGGAGATGGAGACGAGTGTAGAGACATCTGCATATTATGTAATACTACTGGAGATGGAGACGAGTGTAGAGTCATCTGCATATTATGTATTACTACTGGAGATGGAGACGAGTGTAGAGTCATCGGCATATTATGTATTACTACTGGAGATGGAGACGAGTGTAGAGTCATCTGCATATTGTGTAATACTACTGGAGATGGAGACAAGTGTAGAGTCATCTGTATATTATGTAATACTATTGGAGATGGAGATGAGTGTAGAGTCATCTGCATATTATGTAATACTACTGGAGATGGAGACGAGTGTAAAGTCATCTGCATATTGTGTAATACCACTGGAGATGGAGACGAGTGTAGAGTCGTCTGCATATTATGTAATACTACTGGAGATGGAGATGAGTGTAGAGTCATCTATATATTATGTAATACTACTGGAGATGGAGATGAGTGTAGAGTCATCTGCATATTACGTAATACTACTGGAGATGGAGATGAGTGTAGAGTCATCTGCATTTTATGTAATACTACTGGAGATGGAGACGAGTGTAGAGTCATCTGCATATTATGTAATACTACTGGAGATGGAGACGAGTGTAGAGTCATCTGCATATTATGTAATACCACTGAAGATGGAGATGAGTGTAGAGTCATCTGCATATTGTGTAATACTACTGGAGATGGAGACGAGTGTAGAGTAATCTGCATATTATGTAATACTACTGGAGATGAAGACGAGTGTAGAGTAATCTGCATATTATGTAATACTACTGGAGATGGAGATGAATGTAGAGTCATCTGCATATCATGTAATACTACTGCAGATGGAGATGAGTGTAGAGATGTCTGCATATTATGTAATACTACTGGAGATGGAGACGAGTGTAGAGTCATCTACATATTGTGTAATACTACTGGAGATGGAGATGTGTAGAGTCATCTGCATATTATGTAATACTACTGGAGATGGAGACGAGTGTAGAGTCATCTGCATATTGTGTAATACTACTGGAGATGGAGATGAGTGTAGAGTCATCTGTATATTGTGTAATACTACTGGAGATGGAGACGAGTGTAGAGTCATCTGCATATTATGTAATACTACTGGAGATGAAGACGAGTGTAGAGTCGTCTGTATATTATGTAATACTACTGGAGATGGAGATGAGTGTAGAGTCATCTACATATTGTGTAATACTACTGGAGATGGAGATGTGTAGAGTCATCTGCATATTATGTAATACTACTGGAGATGGAGACGAGTGTAGAGTCATCTGCATATTGTGTAATACTATTGGAGATGGAGATGAGTGTAGAGTCATCTGCATATTGTGTAATACTACTGGAGATGGAGACGAGTGTAGAGTCATCTGCATATTATGTAATACTACTAGAGATGGAGACGAGTGTAGAGTCATCTGCATATTATGTAATACTACTTGAGATGGAGACGAGTGTAGAGTCATCTGCATATTATGTAATACTACTGGAGATGGAGATGTGTAGAGTCATCTGCATATTATGTAATACTACTGGAGATGGAGATGTGTAGAGTCATCTGCATATTATGTAATACTAGTGGAGATGGAGATGAGTGTAGAGTCATCTGCATATTATGTAATACTACTGGAGATGGAGACGAGTGTAGAGTCATCTGCATATTGTGTAATACTACTGGAGATGGAGACGAGTGTAGAGTCATCTGCATATTGTGTAATACTACTGGAGATGGAGGCAGTGTAGAGTCATCTGCATATTGTGTAATACTACTGGAGATGGAGACAGTGTGAGTCATCTGCATATTATGTAATACTACTGGAGATGAGTGTAGAGTCATCTGCATATTATGTAATACTACTGGAGATGGAGATGTGTAGAGTCATCTGCATATTCTGTAATACTACTGGAGATGGAGACGAGTGTAGAGTCATCTGCATATTATGTAATACTACTAGAGATGGAGATAAGTGTAGAGTCGTCTGCATATTATGTAATACTACTGGAGATGGAGGCGAGTGTAGAGTCTGCATATTATGTAATACTACTGGAGATGGAGGCAGTGTAGAGTCATCTGCATATTGTGTAATACTACTGGAGATGGAGACGAGTGTAGAGTCATCTGCATATTGTGTAATACTACTGGAGATGGAGATGAGTGTAGAGTCATCTGCATATTGTGTAATACTACTGGAGATGGAGACGAGTGTAGAGTCGTCTGCATATTATGTAATTCTACTAGAGATGGAGACGAGTGTAGAGTCATCTGCATATTATGTAATACTACTGGAAATGGAGACGAGTGTAGGGTCATCTGCATATTGGGTAATACTACTGGAGATGGAGACGAGTGTAGAGTCATCTGCATATTATGTAATACTACTGGAGATGGAGATGTGTAGAGTCATCTGCATATTATGTAATACTACTGGAAGTGGAGACGAGTGTAGAGTCATCTGCATATTATGTAATACTACTGGAGATGGAGATGTGTAGAGTCATCTGCATATTGTGTAATACTACTGGAGATGGAGACGAGTGTAGAGTCATCTGCATATTATGTAATACTACTGGAGATGGAGACGAGTGTAGAGTCATCTGCATATTATGTAATACTACTGGAGATGGAGACGAGTGTAGAGTCATTGGCATGTTATGTAATACTACTGGAGATGGAGATATATAATTTACCATCTTCTCCACATATGTAGAAAATATCTCTTCCATATCATTAGCATTTTCATTTATGAGTAAAATTTCTGTTTTGCTTTCATTGAAAGTAAGTCCAGATTTTTTTCTGAAATGTCTTTACTGTATTAAGTACTGTTTTATGGGATTTTCTATTGTTAGTTACCATGGAAACCATGGAACTAACAGATTTAAAAATTTTAATTGCATATGTAATGAGCATTGAATTTAAGTCATATGACTACCTTATGTTGTTTTTTTTCTTTCTCACTGTTAATATCTATCAGAATTTAAGTCATCAGTTTTCTATGCTCCCTGTATATAAGACTAAGTATTGTAATTGCACTCTCATTGTATACAATGTCACTATCTTTTACTATTGTAAGAACTGACTTCTAGAAGCACTGTTATATAAGATTACTGGTCTTGTCTCCTACTTGACCTGTTTATTCTGTTCAGTCTTTTTACCGTTATGAATGTCGAGTGTAGAGTCGTCTGCATATTATGTAATACTACTGGAGATGGAGACGAGTGTAGAGTCATCTGCATATTGTGTAATACTACTGGAGATGGAGACGAGTGTAGAGTCATCTGCATATTATGTAATACTACTGGAGATGGAGACGAGTGTAGAGTCATCTGCATATTATGTAATACTACTGGAGATGGAGATGTGTAGAATCATCTGCATATTATGTAGTACTACTGGAGATGGAGACGAGTGTAGAGTCATCTGCATATTATGTAAAACTACTGGAGATGGAGATGAGTGTAGAGTCATCTGCATATTATGTAATACTACTGGAGATGGAGACGAGTGTAGAGTCGTCTGCATATTATGTATTACTACTGGAGATGGAGACGAGTGTAGAGTCATCTGCATATTATGTAATACTACTGGAGATGGAGACGAGTGTAGAGTCATCTGCATATTATGTAATACTACTGGAGATGGAGACGAGTGTAGAGTCATCTGCATATTGTGTAATACTACTGGAGATGGAGATGTGTAGAGTCATCTGCATATTATGTAATACTACTGGAGATGGAGATGAGTATAGAGTCATCTACATATTGTGTAATACTACTGGAGATGGAGATGAGTGTAGAGTCATCTGTATATTATGTAATACTACTGGAGATGGAGACGAGTGTAGAGTCATCTGCATATTATGTAATACTACTGGAGATGGAGACGAGTGTAGAGTCATCTGCATATTATCTAATACTACTGGAGATGGAGACGAGCGTAGAGTCATCTGCATATTATGTAATACTACTGGAGATGGAGACGAGTGTAGAGTCATCTGCATATTATGTAATACTACTGGAGATGGAGACGAGTGTAGAGTCATCTGCATATTATGTAATACTACTGGAGATGGAGACGAGTGTAGAGTCATCTGCATATTATGTAATACTACTGGAGATGGAGAAGAGTTTAGAGTCATCTGCATATTGTGTAATACTACTGGAGATGGAGATGAGTGTAGAGTCATCTGCATATTCTATAAGAGAAGATTGCCTGCAAGAGGTGAAGAGTTCATTTGTAAAGATGTTGAATAGAAGGGGACCCAAGATAGAGCCTTGTGAAACACCCATTGGAACAGATGTATAGGGAGAGCAGGAGGAGAGCCATTTGACAGATTGCTGCCTACTAGAGAGATAGCTGGAGAACCAGGCAAGGGAGGTAGAAGATAGGTTGAGGTTAGATAAATTAGTAAGGTGTATTGAGTGAGAGACTGTATCAAAGGTTTTGGAAAGGTCAAGGAAGAGGCAGGATATTAGTTGATTGTTATCAAGGGCTTTGGCTTTGGTATGAGTGAAAGAGAGGAGGGCAGTGGATGTGCTGTGGTAGGGATGGAAACCATGCTGAGTGGGAGTGAGAAGGTTGTGTTGGAGGAGAAGTTGTGAGTTAATGGATTTCTCGAGTATCTTAGCGATGGAAGAATGAATAGCAATGGGGAGATAGTTAGATGGATCAGTGGAGTTGCCACCCTTATGTAGTGGGATAGTAAAGAAAGATTTCCAGATAGCAGGAACTGTAGCTTCCTGTATAGCTCTGTTAATGAGAATAATTGCGGGATAGGCTATATATTTTGCAGCAGGTTTGAGGAATGTTGGAGTTAGGTTATCGGTATAGGGAGAACATGGCTTAAGTTTTAGAAGAAGGGATTTTTGAAACTTCATCTGCATCTGTTGTGTTTTTCTTTCTTCCTGGTGAGTACAATTCTTTAATATGATTGGACTTGCTAATTAATTTGCCTAAGAAACTAATTTGTGCATAGATTTAGGATTCGTGTAATAGTTAACTTGATCTTCTCTAATGTTATCATAGTTTTATGATTTAAGACCTCTAAGTACTTTTTTTAATTCATCTACTTCTTTCAGCATTTTATCTTGACCTTTCTGAGTGTTATTTTGTAATCTATCATTTTTTTTCTTTTATTTCTGTCAGGTTCTTATCCCATTGCTTTTTCTTGAGGGCATATCAGTTTTTTATTATTCTATTTAAATAAGCTTTTAGGGCATCCCAAACATATATTTCAGATATATACCCTGTTTAATTGATATCTAGAAATGTTTTAACCTCTTTATTATAAAAAATCTTTAAAATCCTTTAAGTTTGTTATCTATGCTAATATCCTTTTTATAGAACTTTTTTATTGGTGTTTAGCTCTAATTCAAAAGCCATGGCATTATTATGAGAAAGTGGGCATAAAATTGTGTTTACTTTAATCTGCTTAGATATTAAATTATTGGAAATATATGTTCTATCAGTTATTGACTGAGTTCCATGTGTTTTTTGTAGTAAAACAATCTGTGGTGCATGTATATTTAGGAATTTATGTACATAACTTCTTTTGTGACCATTATTTAGACCACTTATTTTAATAGAAATACACTTTCAATTGTATTACTTTTGTTATACTACTCATATATATGAAATATTGCTTATTAATAGTTGTAAATCTAATTATTTAGTTAAATTAAGTATATTTAGTATTTTTAAAACTTGTAGACACCACGAAACATAGATTATATTGAGTTTTAAACAAAAGATTCTTTCAATGCACCATCCCTCCATGGAGTCTAGTACTCGCAGTTTGAATAGAGAAGCTATCAAAACTAACCCTGTCATCTACTGAAGCAAAGAGAAAAAAGTAACCAACAACCTTGCCTGCTATTCAGTAAAATTACGAATATATAAAGCTCCATTTACATTAATATCAAACCATGAAAATAAATAAAAAAAAATAAAGAATCAATAATTTCTGACTTATACAATTTACAATTTATTAACTTCAGGCAATGCCACTATTCAGAATTCTATCTTAAATAATTCTATAACCAATCTAGGTGTAAACCTTTGTAATGGATATCCCTTTTTAAAATAAATAAAGAGGAGAGACTTTATTGGATTAACTTGATGAAGTGTAGTCTGTTTACTTAAGACAAGGTATATATAATGTACATTTAGTATGTGCATTAATGTATCTATGAAAAGTACAGTATTAGTACATCTATAAAGAATGCAAAACTGATGTAGTACTGTACATTTCATAGACAGTATTACTACATCTGTGAAGAATGCAAAACTGATGTAGTACTGTAGATTTCATAGACAGTATTAGTGCATCTATGAAGAATGCAAAACTGATGTAATACTGTACATTTCATAGACAGTATTACTACATCTGTGAAGAATGCAAAACTGATGTCATTGTCACATATTATATACACACATCACTCATATGTTGCTGCCATGTAGTAAATTTTAATATGTATATGTGTATATGCTTGTTGTTTACCTCAACTTGTGATGTCAGATATCAGTAGCTGTAAAATCATGTGAATATTACAGATAATAGTCTGTTTTCATGTGCAATGGTGCCATCTATTTGTTAGATGTTCTTATTCCTTATTACTAATGTTTACAACATAGGAGGGATTGTCAATTCTTATCATGGTATGACCACTAGAAATGACAGTGTTGAAGCATCCTAGGTATTAATTTGTTATGAGATGAGATCATTGAAAGTCTCAACTTTCAAAGTTACATGTCAAAGCTAACAGTGGTTTAAGTAGTCAGCAAACAAGCAGAGATCTCTTGTTACAGTATATAGTTTACGTTAAACCACTGTTTAATTACTTTTTTATTATGCATTAGAGATTAAGTTCATCTGCAAGATGAGTTGTATTGCATGCTGTATAAACTATAAGCTTAGTAATAATACATAATATGCTTGTATCCCCAAATTAATGCTAACTCCTGTTGCAGTATGTCAGTCTCCATACATGTTCCTGCTGAAAAAGCTTATCACCCTGATGACTTATGCTTATAAGCAGCCCGTTTATAATGATATTATGTCTGTATCTTCCTTTGTTTTTTCCTTGTTATATTCTTCTTGAGGATGCTGTACTGTATTAACCCCCAGTAGGTTTGCTGAGAGGTGAACATGGCTTCAGTGAAATACGTGACAAAAATCGATGGTATCTTATGCCAATGATGTAGGACTGATACATCATGCAGATTCACTCAGTATCTATATGAATATTCATTGAAGGTTAATACGAATTGCTATTGCATGTAATCTTTCTCATTTTAACCATAGGGCCACTCATCCCTTCACCCCCCCCCCATGTCTCTGTCTTTAGGTCACTGTTCCTCTGTCATGCTACAGCCTTGTCCAAATCTCTGAATTAACCTCACACAATGGCTGAAATCTGCCAGACTAAATCTTTGTAGAATTCCTCTAATAAATCAAAGTGACCCATTTGGATCAGAGTCATGAATGTTTATCATATTCAGACCCACCTGCTTGGTACATGAATAACACCCACCTCTCTACCAAAAGTAAAAAAAAAGAAAAATTGGGAAAAAACATGTATCCATGAATTACCATATAGGTGGCAGTACACTAAACACAGAAAGTGTGATAAGAGACTTAGGGACACAGGTGGACAGTGGTCTCACCTTCGATAACCACATTGCCACAACAGTCAGGAAATCCTTCTATGTGGCACACCTCATCACAAAGGGCTTTTCATCCAGAAAGAAGGAGGTAATTGTCCCACTGTACTCATCCCTCATTAGACACATTATAGAATACAATGCCCCATTTGGTATGTACCTCTCAAGACATCTGCAACAACTGGAAAGGCCTCAGAAATACCTCACTAAAAGAATCACAGGCCTAAAGCAGATGCCCTACACTGACCGCCTTAAAAAACTCCAGCTATACTCTGTCGCATATCGTCTACTCAGAGGCGATCTCTGCTTGACATACAAGGCCATGTCAAACCCAGAGCTGTTGGACATGCTACACTTAAAGAAATCCCAATCCCTCAGAGCCACACACTCCAGGGATATAAACTTTGTCATCACAATAAACAAAACATGCTGGAGGGATAGGTTCCTGACCCAGAGACTCCCCAGACTCTGGAATAGATTGCCCATACATGTCAAGCAGAGTGCCTCTTTGGACCTCTTCAAGAGGAACCTTGACAATTGGATGGGAGAAAGGAAATTCACCCCAGGGATCACGTCAGTCGCCCTGCTAGACAGGGGTCCAGGAAAGTAAATAATGTGGGAAGAAATAGCCAGGGAATTGTTATGGCTAGGCTTGTATAGTCCCTAAGGCTGATAGCCTAGTACCAACCTATGAACCTATGAACCTAAGTCAGGTAAAATGAAAGGGGTCACTTGGTTGCCATGTTCAACAAGTAGCAAATTGTCATATCTAGACCATTACTTGTGTCCCCATCAGAAACCCTTCACAATGCATTTGCAAGATTACAAAAAAAGCTCCCCTTCTTCCCCTCACCCTTTTCCCCTTTTTTTCTCCTCTCTCTCTTCCCTTCTCCTCTTTCTCTCCATTTCTCTTCTTTCCCTCTCTTTCTTTCTTTCCTTCTCTTCATTTTCCCTCTCATCTTTCTGATATCACAAACAAATAATTCTACCAGTTCTTACCAAATAGGAGTCTTATACTAAAATGTCAGTTAGTTCCTAACACCCTATTACATTAACAGCTTTACAGAACCTGCTTTTCACATACTGATTGTCATATAAATATCTGTGTGGGCATATCATTTATCATAGGTGTTTATTCTGATGTTTGCTAAGATGTCTGGAGTTGGAAGGGGTTCAAACATGTGCCCCTACTGCACATCCAAGGAGTCTATACTATCACTTAAAGCCTTCTCAGTTAACTCAAGATAAAAAGTTAGTATAGTGGCTTTCCTGAAAATAACAAACTCCAGGACAACTAAAATCTTGACTCGATAAAATTCTATTAAAATGTGTTACTGATAGTTTAAAACTATCTGCCCAACAACTATTTGTACTTGAAACTAATTAAGAGTGTGAAATAACAACTTGCAATGGCTTTTCACTTATTCATTTCAACAAATATTTATACAAGAGTGTTTAACAGAAAACAGTAGTCATCCATGTAAAACACTGTGCTAACGTTAGAATAATGGGTGTAGGCAGCAATCTAAAATGGCAAGTTTTCTATATAACACTATGCTGCAATATAACTTATCACAGTACTACTTACTACACTAAAATTGTAACAGTGCTACTTACTATACTAAAACTGTAACAATACTACTTACTATAGTGAAAGTGTAACAATATGACAATACTACTTACTATACTAAAACTGTAACAATATGACAATGCTACTTACTATACTAAAACTGTAACAGTACTCCTTACTATACTAAAACTGTAACAATATGACAATGCTACTTACTATACGAAAACTAACAGTACTACTTACTATACTAAAACTGTAAGAATATGACAGTACTGCTTACTATACTAAAACTGTAACAGTACTACTTACTATACCAAATCTGTAACAATATGACAATACTACTTACTATACTAAAACTGTAACAGTACTACTATACTAAAACTGTAAAAATATGACAATACTACTTACTATACTAAAACTGTAACAATATGACAATGCTACTTACTATACTAAAACTAACAGTACTACTTACTATACTAAAACTGTAAGAATATGACAGTACTGCTTACTATACTAAAACTGTAACAGTACTACTTACTATACCAAATCTGTAACAATATGACAATACTACTTACTATACTAAAACTGTAACAGTACTACTATACTAAAACTGTAAAAATATGACAATACTACTTACTATACTAAAACTGTAACAATATGACAATGCTACTTACTATACTAAAACTAACAGTACTACTTACTATATTAAAACTGTAAGAATATGACAGTACTACTTACTATACTAAAACTGTAACAATACTATTTCATATTTTTTTTCATTCACTTAACCTTAACATGAATACAAGCAACTATAATGTCTGCATGTTTGCCTTTACGTTTTTCAAAGCAGTCACCTTTGTCGTTTAATGTATGATGTTGTCACACATTCCCTTCGTTTAGTTTGCCTGTTTGTATTCACATTGAAGACAACTTACTTCCAGCTTATACACTCTTTATCTCTAACTAGTTTATCTCCCCCTCTCCCTTTGCCTGAAATCCCCTTTAGGAGACCTATTTGCTGCAATAAAGCGACTGGCCGCTAGGCGGTGCCTTAATTCAAGCCTTCTGTATACTTCATTTTTTCACTTATTCTTAACCATGCCTCCCTAACTCTGTTCCCAGTTTTCTTCTGACTTACAGTTTTACCTTCTCTCCTTTGTCCTAAGGTATCTTTTATCACATTCTACTCCTCTAACATCCCGTCTAGTCTTGCTAGCCTCTCAACTTTCTTCTACCTTCTCTTACCTTCAGACTTACCTGCAGACATTCATACTTCACTGATTGTCATCCTCAGCAGTCTACTCTCTTGTCTCTATTCAATTCTTTCTTCACAGACACCATCCAAACTCTTGCAAGCCATCTATCTCCTGATACCTTAAAACTGCCTACATCTACTACAAACCCACCCCCATCATTTCATTTATAGCCAATGGCTACTTCCTTTATCTACTCCCTTCTCCAAAAACTAAAACCTACCACCCCCTCAGCTGACCAACTCCCAGCAGAATTCCTGCAAAAAGGAGCTAAAGCCATTGCCTATCCCATCTCCATTCTGATCAATAGAACCATAAATGAAGGAACTGTCCCATCTATCTGGAAAATGTCTCATATCATCCCTCTACATAAAGGGGGAACTCCAATGACTTCTCTAACTTTCGTCCTATAGCTCTATCATCTCCTCTTGAAAAATAATGGAAAAGTGCATCCATAAGCAACTACTTAACCACCGTCTCCATAACAACTTACTTGCCAACTGTCACCAAGGATTTAGACCTTTTCACAGTACCACCACTGCCCTGCTATCCTTCACAGACTGTATCAACAAAAATCATAACAAAAATATTCTTTCCTCTGCAGTCTTCATCGATTTATCTAAAGCTTTTGACATGGTTAATCACCAACTCCTTTTATACATACTGAAATCCCTTTCACTTGATCCTCTAGCCATGAATTGGTTCAAATCTTACCTAGAAAACTGGCAGCAGGCAGTACTCTGGCAAAATAAACTATCTAATCACCTTCCCATTTCCCGTGGTGTTCCACAGGGCTCCATATTAGGCTCACTTCTATTTTCCATTTATATTAATGACCTTCAATCCTTCCACACACTATGCAATATGCAGGTGACGCTACTATAATCTGTTCAGCCACTTCTCAAACTGAACTTCAGTCTCTTACCCAAAAAGCTTTCAATACTGTAGAACAATGGTTCTCAAACCACTGTCTCCTCCTAAACCCCCAAAAAACTAAACTGTTACTCTTCACACCAACCCGAAAGTCCACCCCTATTCATTTCACACCCACATCTAATAATGGTACTCTTATTTCTCCTGATCTAACAACTAAACTCTTAGGAATAACAATAGACAACAACCTTAACTTTGATACTCATATAAACAGCACAATAAAATCAGATAACAAAAAACTGGGATCCCTTTACAGAATCAAACCCTTTCTTACACTAGTAGCTAGGACCGCCATAGCCAGAACTCACTTAATTTCCACTCTACTTTATGCTTCGCCTATATACACTAATCTTTCTAAAAACAACGTCAACAAACTGGCAACATCCTATAATTAATATTGCTAGATTTGCCACTGGCTCTCCTTTCAGAACTCATCACTGTCTGAATCTAAAACAACTTGACTGGCTAGAATTTCTTAACCAGCTTCAATTTCACCAGCTTGCTATAACCCACAAGACCCTGTATCAACCCACTAACACTCCAATACTGTCTAGCCTCATTACCCCTTACAATAATCTCAAGAACTTACTCTCCTCAAACAAACTGCTAATCAATATTTCCAGATCCAATAACTCAGCAGGTGACTCCCTGTTCTCTAACACTGTTGGAAAACTATGGAATCTACTACCCACTGAACTCACAACTCAGACTCCTCTCTCACTTTTGAAAAGGAATCTAAAACTATTTCTCAATACACACTGGCTATACTCCTGTACTAACCCTGACTAACTTGTTTTTCCTTTACACTAATCATCACTCTACATCTCTATAATCCTACCCTTAAAGAATCCATATAACATGTTATTTCAAATAAAAATGATGTATATAAGTATATTGCACCCTCTCTTGTACGTTGCTCTTTGCTGCCAATTGCGCATGTTATGCTCACTACGAGTATTGTATTTTGTACTTTTTAAAAAAATAATGTTTTTATGAAACAATAGCTGTTTTTGTTTAGTTTGATCTGTTTTGACTTTTATATTAATTCTGTATGTTTCTTGGAGCTTTTCTCCCCGGGTCTCTACTGAAAATGGACATGTATCCAGCTAGACTAACCCGGTCAACAAATGTAAAATAAAATAAATAAAGAAAGAAAGAAATATAATATTACAGCGTTTAATAGTGGATTATTATCTTGTCCCCGTTCTCATTTTTTTTGATTAATGTAGTACCTTTATAGAGAAGAAAAAAAGTTGTTCTCCAAAGCCAATTATACTTTATTCATATTTGTGTCAAAATTAATTATATTTTTATATTTTCTACATGTGCATACCTATGCCAGTGTGTTTAATTAGATACTTATGTATTTGAGCATATATTAATTATTAGTAATTTTAAACTATGCATTTAGCAAAGAAGATAAAAATGGTTTAACAATAATTACTTTGTTTTTGGATGCAGCCAGGTCTCCCTTTAAGCACTTTAGCAAAAATCATTTATAATTAGTAATAACCTGCTTGTTAATCAGATACTGTTAAGTTATTCTAAAATAAGTCATTTTTCTTTGAGTTTCTTCTTTCTTTCACTTGTTTTCCAATTATTCCTTTCTGCTTGTCTTTCAGAGTTATTCCATTCCATATCCTCTACCTGACCAATTACGTGTTTTGTCCATAGAAATGTTATGGCATTGTTTAAGTCATCAAAGATTTTAATGTCATCTGAAAGAAATATTGTAAGCCTGGCTGTGAAAAGCAGATGAACCTTAATCTGTTTTTTCTTTAATCAAAGGAAGACAGTTTTTTTCTTTTAGCTGTCACAGTAGTCAAATAATTACTGTCAAATCTTATTGTTTTATCTTCTAATTTAATGGGAGATTTTGTCCAGGCAGTTTTTAAAATTAGTTCTTTCTCCTGTGAAGAAAAGAACTTTGCAATAGTAGATCTCGATGGTGGATTTTTTGCAGTAGGCCTAGTCAAGGATCTATGGGCTCTTTCGATTCCATAGGACATTGCTTCTGGTAAATAAAGACCCTTAGGTTCCAAGATTTTAAGAAAGATGTCATATTTCCATGTTCTATCTTCTCAGGTAAGCCAAAGATGTGGATTTTGTTCCTCTAAGACCTGTTTTCCAGGTTGTCTATTTTCTCCAAAAGTAAAGTGTTTTGTCTCAGAAGGAAATCTGTATTGTTTTCTTCATCTGTTAATCTCCTTTGTATGTCATTTAGTGACACTTCTATTCCTGATATTTGATCTTTCTGTTGATTGAGAGTTTCCTGTATTTGTTCCATTTGCTTGGAACATTTTTCTTTGAAGCTGTATATCTTGCTATCTATTTTGTCTGTTTTCGGTGAATCCTCTTGTATAGTAGATATTGTAGCCTGAAAGTCCTTTCTCGAGAGACTCTTGAGAGTTCAGTGTTGTGTGACTCATTCTTTTTACCAGTGAAGATTCTTCTGAGCAGATGTTTCACAGGAAAATAATTTAAAAAAATAAAAATGTTCTTGTTATCTTCCGGAACAGTTCAAAGCAGCAATATTTTGTCAAAAATTCCAAATACGATAACTTAGAAATATAATTTCCTGTCAGAAAGTAAATAAAATAGCAGAGCTCAGAAAAACTGCTACTTGCCTGTCAACATTTCGACCAGAACTCACAATCTCATTAAGTGCATTCAGGCACACTTTGCTGTTTATACCAAAGTGCTTGGTCTTAGAGTTGTTAATATTATATGCTGTATGGTTATTTTTTATTCAAGTAAATAATTCGTCAAGTAATTTCTGCAGATTACATATTTCATTAATATTGATAACTGTAATTGTCAACTTGATATCTTCAACAAATTTTGTACAACATCCCAGAGATTCAGAAAGGCTGACTGCATTTCTGAAGCTGTAACTCCAAAGGATCCAGTATCAGTGTAAGCGTGAGTGATTCACGGAGCACTATCCTACTATGGCTGTACTCTTCAAGTGGCTATAGCACAGATGTCAGTCCTGCTGCTGAAGCACAAGTAAATGCAGCAGTCTGGTTGACCAGCTAATGCAAATTAGACATGCACTGTCCCTGAGAAATGACAGCAACAGATTCAGTCTGATGATGTAATTTTCTAATAGGGGGAGTGAATACCTTCAAAAAAGTGGCATTCAGCATTCAGCTTTGTGGGAATTGACCTTGTAGGAGGTAAGTCAGGTCAGTGCTTGAACCAAACATGTGATAAGAAACTACTGCACAGCCCCACTTAGGATGACTTGCACCTCTCATTCCAAGGCTTTCTGCCTACTGACTAAACCCTCTGCTGCCCCCAAAGTGCCTTTTTTAGGTAGAGTGAGACTAATGGATTTTCCGCCCTAAAACATAGGAAAACACTGGATAATATCAAATTGCCTGACCCTGAAGCCCTGTTATACATGGAGCACACTCATATGTGCATTATTACTGAAACCTGGTTTAAAAGTGCAGAAGCACCACCTCTGTACTTCTGGTTTCTGCCTACCATGCCTGCAGACCTTCTGGGAACTGAAGTGCAGTATCCATACTTGTTAAAGACAACAGTACCCAAAATCAAGGCTTGTAGTTATACAAATAAATTCTATGGTCACTTAGAAAATTGTATAAACATTTCACTCCCTAATAAAAACTAAATAATACGAGGGAGGAAAGAGCAAACCGTTCTGGTTGTCCACATGCATATAAAAATAATACAATAAGAGACAAAAGCTGATTAGATTATATAACAAGACTAAAGTACCTCGATTCAAAGTTAATGTGAAAAGGTTATCCGAGGTACTGAGAAGCATCATGAAGAAAACTATGGCTTCCCATGAACACAGGCTGACACTGGAAGCTAAGAATAATTAGAAATCATATGTTAAAAAAAAACAAACACACACACATGCACACACACACACACACACACACACACACACACACACACACACACACACACACACACACACACACACACAAAACATTACTCTGAACTCATTCAAAATGGCAATAACTGTTCTGATCCAGTGTATACTGCAAATATACTGGCAAATAAATTCAGTGTTAACTTAACCCCAGTGGCATCTATTCCAACCCCACACATGCCTAATGACCTGTTTTTCTATAGCATCACAAAAGAATACTTGTTAAAGCACTTTCCCAAATCACAAAATACATCTTCCCTTGGACCTGTTAACATACTAGGTTAACTGCTGAATGGCACTAAGTATATGCTGGTGGACCTGCTCCTAAAACAATTCAACCTAAGCATACCCACTGGCTTTGTCATTGAAGTTTGTTGCACAGAAGTTGTGATGTTTCTTTACAAGGGCAGCCCCACCATGGACCTGGGAAGTTATAAACCCATCAGAATGGCAAGCTTCATCTGCAAGGTCATGGAATGGGTCATAACTGACCTGATGATTTTCAGTATAAAAAATCTATAAGAATTGACAAGTAGCAATTTGGTTTTAAGGGTAGAACCTGTCTAATGAATTTGGCAAATTGTTTTTGAAAGGGTAATGCAGGCCATGGACAGTGCTCCTGCTATCCTTTTAGCATATCTTGACCTTGCCAAAGCATTTGATACTATACCACATCAAAATATTAAATGCACTCTAAATCAACTCCAGTGTAGACATTTTGGTAGCTAATTGGCTGAGGGACAGAACCCACACTGGCCTTAGAGAGCATGAAAGTAACTTGTGGGGTACCACAGGAATCCGTGCTAAGAATTTTGCTCTTTGGCACTTATATCTCTGATCTCCAAATCAGAAATCAGTAACTCTGGTTAACCAAGTTTACCAGTGAATGTAAACCAAATATTTGTACTTGAATCCTCTTCTGATATGCAGAAGCTACAAAATGAACTTCCACTTTAGTAGCTGGTGCACTGACAACAAGCTAAAACTAAATGTGGTTAAAGTAGGTGAACCCAGATCCAGCAAGAGGCCAGTTACTAGCGGTGTGAGACAGGGCTCAGTACTGGGATCAGACCAGTTACTAGTCGTGTGACACAGGGCTCAATACTGGGACCAGACCAGTTACAAGTGGTGTGACACAGGGCTCAGTACTGGGACCAGACCAGTTACAAGTGGTGTGACACAGGGCTCAGTACTGGGACAAGACCAGTTACTAGTCATGTGCCACAGGGCTCAGTACTGGGACCAGACCAGTTACTAGTGGTGTGACATAGGGCTCAGTACTGGGAGCACTCCTGTTTTGAATATACTTTACTGACGCAAAGGCAAATGTTGAAGGCCTCTGGATGACAAAGTTTGCCAATGACAGCAAGAGGGTGGCTGTTATTGAATCCTCCAATGATGCATTTATCCTTCAAGAGGCTCGTGATCAGACAAAATGATTGGTGCCAGAAACCATGGACTAAAACTAAATGCAAAAAAATGCATTATCATACCCTTTGAGAAATCAAATACCCCTGCAAATTACAATACCATTAGCACACCCCTTAGAATGGACTCAGAGATGGGAGATCTAGGTATGCAGATAGATAGTAGTCTGACGTTTGATCACCATATGCCCACAGTGGTGAGGAAATACTTTTATGTAGCAAAACTTATAAGTAAAGGTACAGCATCCAGATCCAAGGAAATTATAATCCCGTTGTACTTAGTCCTCATTAGACAATCAAGTACAGTGCGCCATTTTGCAGGTACTTGACTAGATACTTACAGCAGACAGAGTGACGTCAGAGGCTCCTTACATAGAACATACAGAAAGTAAACAACATGAACTATGCAGACAGACTAAAAGCCATATCCCTTTACACTATCTCCTACTGAATATTAAGGGGTGACACCACAGAAACACCACAAGGATCACCTGATCTAGGGATCTAGACTTTCTCAACAACTCAAACAAAACATGCTGGAAAGACAGATATGTGTCTCAGAGATTGCCCCTTCTTTGGAACAGGCTTCCTATTCACATTAAGCAGAGCCCTTCCCTGGCCTCTTCAAATGCAGTTTAGATCAGTGGATAGGGAACCACAAATTCATACCTGGGGGGTAGGGGCAATCTGTAATATACTCAATGCACAGTTACAAATCCATGCTATCCTCTTTTCCATAGGGGACATATAGGTTCATAGATGGTTGCTGGGCTATTGATCCAAAGCCCTTTATAAGCCTAGCCATGTGTACCCAATATAATACTAGAGAAACCCAATTTAAAGGATCTTGCCAAAACTCAAGTTCTTAGTTAGCAATGACTGCGCATATCTAGGAGGGTCATAGGTGAAATCCCAGGCAGGAATTTATGGTTTCCCATTCAATCACCCAGGCTACTCTTAAACAGGGTCATAGAGGGGCTCTGTTTGATGTGAATTTGTTGCCTATTCCAGAGGAGTGGCAATCTCTGAGAAACATATCCGTCTCTCCAGCAGGTCCTGTTTATGTCACAGGCCAGGTTAAGGTCCCTGCAGTGGGTGACCCTTGTCCCATTTGACTTGTGGATGTGGAGCATTTCCATTAGGCTTGGATCCAAGATTGCTCAATGGCCAGGCACAAGTCTGTACACTACTAAGTACAGTGACAGTGACTTCAGTCTGTCCATATAAGACATGTGATGGAGACCCTGAATTTTCTTGGTTAGAAATCCCTGAGGTCTCTCAAGTTGTAGGTGCCTGGTAGGGTGTATACCAAAGGGAGCATTGTACTCAAATATTGGCCTGATGAGGGTTGAGTACAGGGGAGTTATGACCTCTTTTGCTCTTTGCTAATGAGGTGTGTGACATAGAATGCTTTCCTTACCAAAGTAGACATATGGTGGTCAAAGTTTAGGCTACAGTTAACTTGCATTCCCAAGTCTCTCACTACTAAGTTGATACTTAGGATATGACAGTCTGCAGGGATATTGTTTTTACTGAAGGGGATGATAATGCATTTTTAGCATTGAGTTTGAGTCCATGGCTTTGTCACCAATCATTGGTTTGTGTAAGTCCCTCTTGAAGTATATTGGCATTGTTTGGGGATTAAATGATTGCACCTAATTTGCAGTCATTGGCAAATTTACTCAACCACAGCCCCTTGGTTTTGATTTAAACTTCTGAGAAGTATATCCAAAATAAAAGAGGAACCTGCACTGACCCCTGTGGAACCTCACTGGTGACAGGTCTGTCGGTTGAGGTATAGTCCCCAACTCTGACTGTATGTGATCTATTGGTGAGCCAGTTATCAACTCACCTGATGACATAAGGGTTGATATTCAACTGGAAGAATTTTTCAGTGATGCTCAAATGTGGGATAGTGCTGAAGGCCTTGGCTAAGTCAAGGTGGTTTTTATGCACAGTTTTGCCTTAATCTGTGGCTTTGCTGACATTTTCAAAGAAGTCCACCAGGGTTAACAGGCATGACCTGCCTTTGACAAAACCAAACTGTATCAGATCAAGGGTTTGGAGATCACCTATATTCTAATTTATAAGGTCCATGATGATTTGTTCCATGGCCTTACAGATAAAACTAGTTAAGCTTATGGTTCTGTAGTTCCCAGGATCTGTTGCTATACCCCCTTTATGAAGGAGGATGACTGGGTTGCTGTTTTCAATTCAGCAGGCACAAAACCAGTACTCAGGCTCTGGTTGAAGAGAGTACCTAATGGAGTTGCTAACTCATGTTTTAGACCATAAAATTCAACCTGGGATGCCATCCAGTCCAATAGAGGCTGTGTTTTTGGCTTTGGAGAGTGCATTAGTGACACGCTCTTTGAAGATGCAAGATAGGTGAAATGTAGAGGGAATGCTTTGTGTAATGTTTGGAGGGGACAGGGGGGAGTGAAATTTTCACCAAATCTGTCAGCTCATAGGTTAGCTCTTTTCACAGGATGAGTGTGTGTAATGCCATCCACAGCTAGTTCAGTGCACGTCTGGGTCCTACCTTTTAGGTTACAGATATAGCTGAAGAATGCCTTATGGTCATGCTTAGCTATGGTTGCTAAATTTTTTTCACAGTTGCCCTTAGAGGATTTTAGGTGTTGTCTTATTTGTTTTTTGAAGCAGTGGAGGGTGTTCTTCCAGTGCTGGGGCCTTTCTTGTTTTATTCTTAAAGAGGAAATTCTTTCCTTTTTTGTACAACCTATTAATGCTAGGTGTCTACCAGGGAGGCTTGTTTATTCTTGAAGGTCTTGTTTTTATCCTATCAGGTACAGCAGTGTCAATACATTTCTATAAGTGATTGTTCAGGACATTTGTGTATACCTTAGTATAGTTGTCAATGCCATATGTGGGAACAAGAGCTTGGAAATTAGTTATGCCATCTTTTAGGAGGGTATAATTAGCTTTGGTGAAATGTCTTATCCTGATTTCACCTAAGAGGGGTTCAGGTGTTATAACTACTTCAAATGTGACTGATTTGTGATCAGATTTAACCAGTGAGGATCCTGTACTTATGTTGGTAAAATGGTCACCCATGTTGGTGAGGACCAGGTGGAGAATATCTAAGCCCCTTGTGGGGTTGCATGCTATTTGTTCCAGGGCATTAGTGTTAACAAAGTCCAGTAATGTTTGTGCAAGCATGTTGGTACTTATATAAGTGTCCCCATCAATGGCGGGATAGTAAAAATTGCCCATGACTAGAGTGTTTGGCTTAATTTGATTGACTCAAGTAGGTCCAAATAAGCGGCTTGAGTATCATGGTTCATTGAAGGTGGCCTATAGATAACAATAACTTGAATGGGGATCTTATACACAGTTAGTTTAACTTGGAGTAACTCCATGGCGTTTTCCTGTCTGACCAGTCTGGAGGTGTATTTATGTGTGACAAAGATAGAGAGTCCTCCTCCTTTGGTTCTCACATGTTCATTTTGCGGTCTGAAAGTGTGGAAGGCATTGTAGCCTTGTAAGGCCAGGGCTATCTCTGTGGCCCTGAATCAAGTTTCTGTGACTGCACAGATGTCAACATCCTCCAGGGAGAGGAGTGCTTCCAGAAAGTGCAGTTCCTGAATTAAACTCCTATCATTTAGCAGCATAAACTTTAATTCATTTGTGAGTGATATTTTCAAAAGGGGTTGAGGATGGATGGATGAATAATAAAAAATACAGTTTAAAAATGCAAAATACATTATAAAATTGTACTCATGGTTAGCAGAATACAACAGATTTCTTGAATTTCACAGAGGAATACAGCAGAGGAGTGGCTGGTCGCCTCAGTCTTTGGAGCTGTGTTAAAACAGTGAGCCCATATTGTGTAAAATATATTGGGTACAATCGGGTTATATTGCATATTATATTGGCTAGGCTTGTAAGGGTCCTTAAGCCATTAATGTTGTAATCTCCTATGAACCAATGAACCTGCTTCAGCAAACAAACAAATCATGTTAGAGGGACAAATTTGTCACTCATGACTACCGCTTCTCTAGAAAAAATTTTCTCTCTGTCAACTAGACATCAATCCATATGTTATCACATGGGTAGCAAACTGGTTCCCTGATAGAACCCACTTAATCAAAATAGGGGAAGCCATCTCAAGCAGTAGACCCATAATGAGCAGCATACCCCAGGTTCAGTTTTGGGTGTCTGCTATTCAGGATATACTTCTCTGAGGTGAATGCCAAAACCAGTGGGCTATGGCTGACCAAGTTTACAGATGACTGTAAGCTGCGCGCGGTCATCAATTCCCCAAGTGAAGTGGATGCCCTCCAAGAGGGTCTCACCCAAACAAATGACTGGTGTGAGAAACATGGCCTCAAGCTGAATGCCAAAAAATGCATCATAATTATCACATTAATAACAACATCCTAAGCATGTAATCAGTCATGAGGGATGCGGGCACCCTGGTTGAAAGCAACCTGACATTCGACCATCATGTTGCTTCCATTGTACGGAAAGCTTTCTACATGGCCCACCTCATAGGTAAGGGTATCTCATCCAGGGACAAGAAGGTCATAACATCCCTGTATTCTTCTCTTATAAGGCCAATTATTGAGTACAATGTCCCTTTGGCATCTAGCTCACAAAGCAATTGGAGAGAGCACAGAGGTTCCTCACCAAAAGAATTCAGGGCCTCAAACATCTCCCCTACACAGATACGCTAAAAGCGCTGACCCTCTACTCAGTTACATACAGACTCCTCAGAGGTGAACTCTGTCTGGCATACAAAGCAATCTCAGACCCTGCCTTGATGGGACTGCTCCTTATCGGCAAGTCAAGCTCCATTTGAGTAGCCCACATGTGTGACCTCAACCTGGTCTGTGACATCAATAGGACTTGTTGGTGGGAGAGACTGTGTCCCAAAGACACCCTCTTTTGTGGAATAGACTCCCTCTCCATGTCAAGCAGAGTACCTTATTATCCCTTTCAAGCGCAACCTGGATAACTGGGTGGTAAACAGAAAATGCACCTCTGGGATTCCACCTGTGTCCATGCTGGACAGGGGCTTTGTATGCTGATTTGTCTAAACATAGGCTAAACTGTTAGCTAGGCTTATAAGGGCCTCCGGGCCAATTGCCTAGCAACTTCCCATGATCCTATGATCTAGATCAAGCAATCCAATACACTAGTTTCCTTTAAGAAGGAATTGGACAACAAGATGGGTATTCATAATGACTACCCTATTGCTGCTTGGAAAAGGAGTGAAGTCTAAGACTGGGTAATAGCAAGGCAGAAGTGGCTACAAAGACCAGATGACCTGTATATTCTATGATTCTGTGAAGTATAGGGTATCCACTCCTGTGTGTGTGTGTGTGTGTGTGTGTGTGTGTGTGTGTGTGTGTGTGTGTGTGTGTGTGTGTCAGTGGTTCCATGAATGTGATTTTTTTCTGTAAGAGTTGACTTGCAGCTGTGTGTGTGTGTGTGTATGTGTGTGTGTGTGTGTGTGTGTGTGTGTGTGTGTGTGTGTGTGTGTGTGTGTGTATCCTTTTTTGCTCTGGAGCATGTATATTCCAGTGGTTCCATGCATGTGATTGTGTGTATAAGAACATGCTTGCATTTGTCTGGATATGGGTGTGTGTGTGTTTGTGTTTGGTAGCATGTGTGTGTTTCTGTAAGAGCTTGCTTGCTGCTGTGTGTGTGTGTGTGTGTGCGTGTGTGTGTGTGTGTGTGTGTGTGTGTGTATACATACATGTTGAGGGCTGCCAATGATATTGAGATGCATAGGCTGGTAAGGAGAACACTCACAAAGTTAGGCCTGACAACACAGTTTTTGATTCAGAGACATGGAAATTAACTGCTAATAAGCAGTTCCTTGGTGCAGCTTTAAGATATCACCTAATTTTGGATGTTGCACTAATTAACAAACCTGCATTTGAAAATTAGCACTGTCAGTGAGAATCAATTTGAAGTACAGGACATATTTTTTCAAAAAATTCAGAAGTTGTCATCAAGACAGTGAGTAAAATAAGTTGCATGACAGAGCCTGTGATGCCCCTGCACTGGCCCAGTAATAAAGGAGCCTCAATCCTCACCACTAGCAATAGCTAGGGGATGTGCACACCGGGAGCATGACAAGTACACACACCCAGTAAAGTGTTATTTCCCTTAAGAGCACACAGAGATCACAGTCAATCTGGGTCTGGTTTCTCCCACTTTCTCCAGATCCCCAATAAGACTCCCAAGCTAAGACCTCCAGCACCCTCTCTGTCCAACCAGTGCTTTGTGTCCCTGCCCAAGTAGTTGACACACATACACATTGAGATTTAATTGATATACAAACACACACACACACACCCGGGAAAGGCTGGCACAGGTTTACTAGCCATGCCCGCTTTTTGCCCAGACTATAAAGTAGTTATCACTGCCACCAGCCAGCTCTTTATCAGCTGCTTTAAGGCCCTTAACAAAGGGTGTCCAATTCTACTGTGTAATGTTACTATTATCCAAATGGTAGTTTTGAGCAAGAGCAAGGCTATTTAGGAGTGGCCTGTTCAGTGTCTCCAAATATGTATGCAAGTACCCTAAGACCTTAAATATATCTCATAAATATCAGCCACAAAGATAGGTTTAAATATATTTAGTAATAAATAATAAAAGAACAAGACAATACTCAGTAACTCAACACAGTGACTTCAGAGTTCAGAATCACAGGAAATATTTTAAAACAACATTGCAGAACAGTCTCAAATAAATACAGAAAACATCTAACTAATCTTTGCTATATTCCTATCTATATCTAAAAGATATACTATGCCCTCAGTCTTACTTACAGATAGGCAAGTGTAGATGATGATGATGAGTGGATGTTTCCAGGTCCAAGACAAAATACAAAATGCCCAGTGTCTCTCTGAGAGAGTTCTTAAATTAATATCAAGCATTACTGCTGGGTTAGCTTGGATGACATCACTCTTTGTGAGGTGTCATTTCAGTTCCCAGGCTAAACAGAAACTCAAGATCTTTGTGTTAGAAATACATATGTCTCAGATGTATAGCTGCTAGGAAGTCATAAAGCAATAAAACACTTTACATTTTAAACCTAGTAATTACTTTTCTTTCAAGACAATAGAAAACCGTCTAGCTCTAGAGATTGTGTCTGCTTGTTGCATTGAAACTAAGTTTTATAGCACATTGTAAAGCATTTAATTTCAACTTATTTTCTTGAAGTGTTGTAAGTTTATCTTCTATGATCCAGCAGGGTATGCTGTGGTTACATTCTTGAAACTTAGCATACAGTTATATATAAATCATGTCAATATTCACAAATCACATATAATTATTTACAAAATTCCAGCTAGCTGGGCTGGCAGTATCACAGAGCCCTTGGGAGCTCCTTTGAGTTATGGTGAAGGAGTGGAATCTTGGATTTTAAGGGCTATTATTTATCCAGTTACTTACCCAGCAAAACCAGTGTACTGGCAAGTACAAACTAAGAAGAGTTTATTAAATACCAAAGCATATTTAATAATGTTGCAACAAAAGGTGGCACAGCACACAAACGGAGCCCAGGAACAGCGTGTCAATACAAAAATAATAAATATAGTCAATCACCATATGCACGCTCTTCCTGTTAATACACTAGAGAGACTCCAACTACTTAGAAATAAAAGTTCCAAAACGCTGACACTCCACTGCTATCAGGAAATGTAACAAAACAGTCCAGGTTTGTAGAATCACATGATTTTATTCCAAAACGACAAAAAAGTAAGCGCTTTCGCCAATAGGCTTCTCCAGACTTCATAAAATAGCACTCATATGCCACAGTTTAAATACATCTTTCTCTGCAGTGATTGGTTAAACATCATTTCAAATTAATTAGTTATACATTTAGCTTTTAAAATGGATGTAACTTAACCAGATACATAAATAAAAACTGCAGTCATTAAAATCACATATAAATATGTACCTAGATTAAAGTGTATATATAAAAATCTAACTACTTTAATAAAGGTATTCATTCTATATATAAACACTTATTAAAATTTATGTAAATCTAATAAAAAGCAAATATTCATACATATAACTAAAACCATGACATAAAATTAATTATTTGGGTCTGAAGATCCTTCTGTTCTTCAAAATAGGTTTGATTTGAACTTTATTGTTCAAACCTGGTGGTTCATCAGCTTTCAACCTGATTATCCATCTCACTTCATATTCAAGGGTCAGATTAATAACATCGCCCCCTCTAAAACTAGTATGTATAGATTGAAGTACACTAAATTTGAATGTATGTTGTGATCCTGATGCCTGGTGGTGTTTAGCTAGGGCATTCACATCTGAGCCTGTCCTAATGTGATAGTTATGTTCTCTGATGCGTTCTTTCAATGCCCTGTTGGTCTTACCTACATAAAATGATGGACATGTAACGCATCTTGCCAGGTAGACCACATTTTTACTATTACAGTCAGTTTCGGTGTTAAAGTAAAACCTATAGTTAGTAACTGGATGAATAAATATTGTTTCTTCATTAATGAAGCCACAATGATTACATGCACCACATGGCAATGTATTCCTATCTTTATTGACCACCACTTGTTTAAAATTCACCTTTCTAGGTTTACATAACAGCCTTTTCAAACTAGGTTTATTTTTAAAGGCAAAACAGGGCTTAGGACCTACCATTTTACCAATTTCCCTGTCAGATAATAAGATGTCCCAATGTTTATTATATAGTTCTTTAACGGTTTTGGTGTCCCTGGTATAGGTCATAACCGGTCTCGCTACCTCAGTGGATAGTTGTGGGGCTATATCAAGACTTTCATCCCATTCTGAAAAATAAGGTTTAGCTGTTGAGGCACGTAAATCATTAACCTCAGAGATCACCATCTCAATTAATCCTACGTCATACCCTCTTTCAACAAACCTCTTCCTCAACTGTTCTACCTCAATCCCATATCTATGGTCCATGGGGTTGTACCTAGACGCTCTTAAAAACAAGCTAGTAATACTGATGTTAATAACTTTAAATACAGACGTGATTATGTACCTACTCATACGGCTCCAGTTTGGAAGCCTTTAACTAATGCTTCTATAAACTACAATTCCGTCAGTAATAGTGAAATACACGGAGATGATGAGACAAGGATATCATCGGCCTCTGTTAACATGCAATTACCTTTGGCAGAAACGGTGAATGCTTCATCTCAAAGGGTTATTGTTAATTTACCATCAGATGAGAATAGGGAAAACCCATTAATACAGCAAAATTATATTGAAGGTGTTAGTAACCTAACTGTCCTTAGCAATGATGTAACTGCTTCCACGGAAGCTGTAGTAAGACTTAAAGTTTTAACAGGGAGTAATATTATTACAGTACAAAAAGAAAAGGGTAATATCCCTTTCCCCATAGTACAGAGCCAAGGCTCAGAAAGAAGAAGATCAGCCAGCAGGGGCAGGCACAAAAGGAAGGGGTCAACCGAGGATTATCAGGGACCCACTCTAAAAAAGATGTGGGAGAGGACACCTCGTTAATAGTTAATTTGTCTAGTAGAATTTTGAATGCTTTTGAACAGCAGGTGTTAAATAAAGGTCTGAGCTTTATACCTTCGGGTAGGGATGATGTAGTAGACTCGATTATCAATACTAAACTATTCACTAGGAATTTGCAACTTAAATTAGATTTTGGCTCAAATGACAACAGTAGTAAACCACCTAGATTTCGTACTAATGGTACGTTTATACCACAGTTATATCCAGTGTTGGATGTGTTTGGCAGAATGCTGGAAAGTGATATACACGATTATTTTTTAACTTATCAACCTAAGGGACATGGTAGAAATTTAAATTATAAACAAAGATGCGCACTGAATGATTTAAAGAATGATACTACTCTAGCCATCAGACCCGCCGATAAGGGCGGTCCCATCGTTTTGATGGATTTAGTTGACTACAATGAGAGAATGTTACATCTTTTGAGTGATGATAAATTTTATCTTAAGATTGATATGGAAGGAGTCAAACAGAAGGTATTTGATGTTTATTATACTTTAGATGACCTTATTATGTCCTCAAGTATAACTGATGAGTTATACAAATATCTTAAAGTTGATAACCCTGTGTTACCTATTATTCAGGGCCTGCCAAAGATACACAAATCCTGCACCAATCCACCGATGAGACCTATTGTAGCTGGTCAGGGATGGGTTACTGAGCCATTATCTATTTATACGGAAACAACGCTGAGACCATTTATAGATATGAATAAAACCATACTCAAGGACAGCAAACAGTTTTTACTGGATTTGTATGCATACACAAAAGATTTAGACGACAATGTTGAGTATATATTAGTTACATTGGATGTAGTCAGCCTGTTCACAATGATACCTAATGATTTAGGAATTCACTATATAAGAACCTACCTATCTTCACATTCAGATTTCTTGACCACGAAGATTGATTTAATAGCATTATATCCTGAAACCATATTGTGTAACAACGTGTTTGTTTTTGGAGAGGATATTTACCTTCAAAAGGATGGCGTAGCTATGGGCACTTCTTGTGCCAATAGCTACGCCAACCTAGTTATGGCAGCCTGGGAAGATGAGTTTTTGTTTCATTCCCACCTCTTTAAGGAACATGTGGGGTTGTACCGCAGATTTGTGGATGACCTTTTCTTCATTTGGTTGGGAGATGTTGAGACATTAAGAGTGTTTGTGGACTATATGAATATGTCCACTAACTTCTTAAAGTTCACCTTGAATTATTCAGATACTAGGATTTCATATCTAGACGTAGAAGTATCCAGGCTAGAAAATGGAGCATTAAACACGTCTATTCATAGAAAATTATGTCATAGGAACACGCTGCTCCATAGAAATAGCATGCACCCACACCATGTTTTTTATAACATCATGAAAAGTCAGTTTTTAAGAGCGTCTAGGTACAACCCCATGGACCATAGATATGGGATTGAGGTAGAACAGTTGAGGAAGAGGTTTGTTGAAAGAGGGTATGACGTAGGATTAATTGAGATGGTGATCCCTGAGGTTAATGATTTACGTGCCTCAACAGCTAAACCTTATTTTTCAGAACGGGATGAAAGTCTTGATATAGCCCCACAACTATCCACTGAGGTAGTGAGACCGGTTATGACCTATACCAGGGACACCAAAACCATTAAAGAACTATATAATAAACATTGGGACATCTTATTATCTGACAGGGAAATTGGTAAAATGGTAGGTCCTAAGCCCTGTTTTGCCTTTAAAAATAAACCTAGTTTGAAAAGGCTGTTATGTAAACCTAGAAAGGTGAATTTTAAACAAGTGGTGGTCAATAAAGATAGGAATACATTGCCATGTGGTGCATGTAATCATTGTGGCTTCATTAATGAAGAAACAATATTTATTCATCCAGTTACTAACTATAGGTTTTACTTTAACACCGAAACTGACTGTAATAGTAAAAATGTGGTCTACCTGGCAAGATGCGTTACATGTCCATCATTTTATGTAGGTAAGACCAACAGGGCATTGAAAGAACGCATCAGAGAACATAATTATCACATTAGGACAGGCTCAGATGTGAATGCCCTAGCTAAACACCACCAGGCATCAGGATCACAACATACATTCAAATTTAGTGTACTTCAATCTATACATACTAGTTTTAGAGGGGGCGATGTTATTAATCTGACCCTTGAATATGAAGTGAGATGGATAATCAGGATGAAAGCTGATGAACCACCAGGTTTGAACGATAAAGTTCAAATCAAACCTATTTTGAAGAACAGAAGGATCTTCAGACCCAAATAATTAATTTTATGTCATGGTTTTAGTTATATGTATGAATATTTGCTTTTTATTAGATTTACATAAGTTTTAATAAGTGTTTATATATAGAATGAATACCTTTATTAAAGTAGTTAGATTTTTATATATACACTTTAATCTAGGTACATATTTATATGTGATTTTAATGACTGCAGTTTTTATTTATGTATCTGGTTAAGTTACATCCATTTTAAAAGCTAAATGTATAACTAATTAATTTGAAATGATGTTTAACCAATCACTGCAGAGAAAGATGTATTTAAACTGTAGCATATGAGTGCTATTTTATGAAGTCTGAAGAAGCCTATTGGCGAAAGCGCTCACTTTTTTGTCGTTTTGGAATAAAATCGTGTGATTCTACAAACCTGGACTGTTTTGTTACATTTCCTGATAGCAGTGGAGTGTCAGCGTTTTGGAACTTTTATTTCTAAGTAGTTGGAGTCTCTCTAGCGTATTAACAGGAAGAGCGTGCATATGGTGATTGACTATATTTAATAATGTGTTCTATATTTGTGGTTCCTGTTATACTGTTCCTGGTTGATATTTGTCGTTTGTTTCCAGTGTCAGGATTCACCATGCAGAATCTAAGTTACTTCTTTAAATTCCTATCCAAACAACTCAGAGTACCAGGTATTGCTACATAGTGAACAGACTCAAAAGAGTGTTGCCATATCTAAATGTATTATCTCTGCTTGGATACCATTGCTGAAAGAATCATAAAAAGGTAATAGTTTGAGCATCTATCAGCAAATTTGTAACAATGAATAACATACACTTTAAGTACATTAAAAGAAATTAGGTTTAATAAAGACATGCTGGCCTTAGGCATGGATACGTGTGTGCGCCTTCCGTGGAAGGTTGGGCGCCGGGCTGGCAACTCTGCACCATAAAACTCCACTGCCAATCATGAGCGGACCAGTGATCCACTGTGGCAACCCCTATCCACGAAAAGCTGAAAGAAGAATAAAATACATTCAAAACAACTTCCCAAAATACTTGTAAAACAGGTTGATCTATACTTGCCAGGGTTTCCTTCATCAACCCAAAAAGCCATAAAGCTCAGCTCTAGTAAGCAAACAAAAATGAGCTAAATTATGTGGTTTCTTTAAAACCCATTTTGAAATAGAGAAATTTGAGGCATTAAGCTTAGATGGTTAATAATACAGTATTATATAGTGTTATGTTCTGCACATTAGTGTGTACTTGTTTGTAATTAAGTATGTTTTTAGTAGTAAACTTTGTTGTTTTAGGTAGTGTGATTTTAAGAGTATATATATTGAAATTAGCAGGATGTGAAACAATGTTTCTTAAAACCTGAAGAAGCTTTATATGTAAAAACACATTTATTAATTTCTGTAAATATAAGATGGTTCTAAAAAAAGTATTGCAAAGTCTCTTGTTTATTTTGAGTTCATTTCTGTTTGCTGCATCAACATTCTTATAAAATAGCATTACTGTAGCTGTCCTCCAAATCTCAGGAACACATCTATTGGTTATATTTAACTAAGATAGGTGAGTAAGATGGTAGTGAATGTTATATTTAACTAAAATGGGTGAGTTAGATGGCAGTGAATGATAACAGCAGGCATGTTGCAGTTAAAACACCCATTCAGGGTATCAGGGCCTGTAACTGAGTTTATCATAATTTTTTATCATGTTTCTTAAACTCGGGCTGTAGAAGTCTTGGGGTACTCTTGATAAAGGTTGATTTTCGGTTACGCTTCTCATTTATTATATACTTTACTATAAATACTTCTTAAAACTTTATAGTGGACTATCTTAATTTTGAGTTGTACAACCATTTACAGTCCCAACTTGAAATAAACTAGGAAATAGTCATATGTTTTGGGCTCCACCACAAAGCTAAAGAAAACCATATCGGACTTAAACATCAAGTTCTGCAAATGTCCTAAGTTGTCATTAGCAGATAAATCAGTATAATATATAGAAGTATGCTGGTGTGTTCACTAAATTCATTGTCAGTTCACGTTTTTCCTATCTAGGCTGATCTGATTTTGAGCCAACAAAATAAAGGGAAAGGTATATCCTCAGCTTGTCTCATGATGAAATAATTCACCCAGTAAAGGGAAAGGTACATCCTCAGCTTGTCTCATGTTGAAATAATTTACTCAATGAAATGATCAACTAGTAAAACAACATCAATAAGAGTTCAGGAGTGAGGTACAGCAAGGGTTGGAGACTGGATTTCACAAATTCTGTAAGTTTGGAATCATCACATAATGGTCATCAGGGTATGTGAGAGTACTTGGATCAAACTGCTTGGCTAGTGCCCATAGCTAATGTCCGACATAATAGGATGACTAAAATGCTTTATTAGGTCTTATACAGTAGATCTTAAAGGAACAGCTACCAATACAATGAAACAACTGCAGCAAATATAATTACAAAAGAATGGAACGTGAGCTTCTGAGTAAATTTCAACCATACAGCAACCCCAACGAGCTTAGAGTCAGTAGAGAGAAGCGCTGATAGGAAAAAGAGCAACCGATGTCAGTCAGAGAATCCACAGCAGCGATGATGATGGTGGTGGTGAGAGGCAGTGGAAATGGTCCAGCAACCAGGAGCACATTACATATTCAACCAGAATAATCCCATTCCCACATATAGCAACACCAATGAGCTTAGAGTCAGTAGAGAGAAGCACGTAACCGATGTCAGCCAGAGAATCCACAACAGTGATGATGATGATGATGGTGGTGGTGAGAGGCAGTGGAAATGGTCCAGCAACCAGGAGCACATTACATATTCAACTAGAATAATCCCATTCCCACATATAGCAATGCCAACGAGCTTAGAGTCAGTAGAGAGAAGCACGTAACCGATGTCAGTCAGAGAATCCACAGCAGTGATGATGATGGTGGTGGTGAGAGGCAGTGGAAATGGTCCAGCAACAAGGAGCACATTACATATTCAACTAGAATAATCCCATTCCCACATATAGCAATGCCAACGAGCTTAGAGTCAGTAGAGAGAAGCATGTAACCGATGTCAGTCAGAGAATCCACAGCGGTGATGATGACAGGGAGAGGAAATGATCCAGCGACCAGGAGCACTTTACATATTCAAACAGAATAATCCCACTCCCACAGTCCGTGAAAGTATCCAATGATTGGAAGTAAATGAAAAATCCAAAAACTCCACTGAGCTTTGTAGGAGAATCTACAATTGATGCCATTAGACTGGACCAGAATAAATTTAATATTTTTTCTAATTTGAGTTTAAATGTACTGCTGACACATTCTTAATCATTGAAGGCACGACTTCTAACAGTAGCACCTTTTCAGAGGTCAGCCATGAAATAGGAAATCAACATTCAGAACACCCAGATGACCTCAGTACCAGGAATTTGGTGAGGAATAGATTGACAATTTGTAGCACAGCAGGTGGTGGAATCTAAAAACTATTTATTTCACATTAAAGATGAAGAGATATACTACAGAATTTTTAAAATGAGAAGACATGGTTTTGTACAACAAATTAACAAATAGAGACTACAGAGAGATGCCAAACAAAAGGAAGCTAGTGTTTAACATGAAGAACTTAAGCTCTTTAAATTTTAACAGGAGAATAGATGAGAGAAAGAAAGAGCCCACTGTAGTCAGAAAGTAAGGTAATAGCATGTGATAAAACATAACAGCTAGTGTCAGACATTTTATCACCACTCTGTCCACATCATCTGGCATTCATGACCACAATACTCAAGTCATTAGGCATGCATCTCCACTACATTTATTTAATTGATGGCCAGATCTCATTTGCACTAACCTTAGGAAGCAAAAACACTAAATACATATATTTTTCCAACCCTAAATCTAGCATAAAAGTCACACTAATTATTTCAATACTAAACAAAATAAAATAAAAACAAATCAGCTTCACATGGAATTGGTGGGAACCATTATCGCAAGAAACCTGTCAAAGAAAACTAAAATATACAAGTAAAAAAAAATACAGTTGGTCTATTAATGATGATTATCCATCAGTAATTGTTAATTTCTCATTCAATAAATATTAAAATAAAAATCACATTGTTTCTAAATTATAAGTAGAATGAGACGTAACTAATTTTCTCAAAAATCACACAAAATGACCATAGCATTCTCCAAACCTGAAATAGATTGTATGTCACAAAGAAAAGAATGACGTCTGAGTTGTTAGAGTATTTTTCATGAATTAAACACGTGCATGTTAAGCATTCTTTCTTATTTCACAGGCAGTCTACTGCACACTAAAGCTGAACACAGTGAATTAAAGAATAACAACAGAAAACAACTCCTACATGCTCAACCAAGTTGTGTCTAGTAATGTCCCATGACATTTTACAGCAGTCATTTTCTACTTCAGAGGTATCCATTCATCTACCTGACTCTTCCACAAACATACTAATGCATTTATTCAATGAATTTTGTTAATCAGGGTACAGCAATAATTAATTCTGACAATTTCATTCTCATCCTGGGGTCAGTAATATGACCAGTTATATAGAGTACATAAGGTAAAAGAAACATGAAGTGACAGCGGCTAAAATACAAAGAATGTGGGATGCTAAGAATACAAACATATATAAAAGGGAGATGATAACATCACACTGCTCTTGATACACATTTTACAATGCAGCTTGTTTTATATTTAGGAAAAAAGAAATACATAGATAAGATTGGTGTTTAGAAATCTGAGCTGGGAGAATTGAAGCAATGGGGAGTAGTAGGGAAGGTAGGGCAGTTAGGGAGTAGTAGGGCAGGTAGCACAGTTGGTGAATAATAGGGAGTAGTAGGGCAGGTAGCACAGTTGCTGAATAATAGGGAAGGTAGGGCAGTTAGGGAGTAGTAGGGCAAGTAGCACAGTTGGGGAGTAGTAGGGCAGTTGGGGAGTAAATGGACAGTTACAGAGTAGTAGGGCAATTAGGGTAAATGAGTGATGCTGGGAGTGGCTTTTTGGGTAGCAGGAACATTTAGCTTGATTAAGTAGATGAGATTTTAGCAGTCTCAGAATTTAGGGTAAGATGAAGTGTCTTCAGGTTTTCATGTGAAGGACTCCCATATATATGTCTGTAAGAGATGGTCACAGTTCCAAAGATGCATCACTCCCCTTTCCAAATGTTAAAATCCACCTTAATTATCACTACCCCAGTATAGCTCTTATGGGCACAATAAAGAAAACTGAAGAGAGTTCTTAAAATATAAACAAATAAAAGTAAACAAATAAATAAAAACTGAAACTTTAAGTAATGGGAAAAAACCTGTAACTTATCCCATCCTCAGTCACTGCCTGCAAAATCCCAGCTGATACTACAGGATGGCTGTAAAAAGAAAAAAAATGTTATTGTTATTATTTTGTATGTATGTACGCATGCATTTATTTATTTACTCTTGAAAACCACCTATTAATCAAGTAAAAAAAAAAATAGAATAAACACTACTGCTGAGTGCGTAATGGTACTTTTTGAAAGTTGTTTATACTGACAGGAAAATTTAACTAAAACCACATAAAATTGAAATAAATAAATAGATCAACAAAATATTGTATCCTTACTGAAACAGTGTTTATAGTGAATAAAAAATAAATTAAAAGAAGCAACATTCCCATAGGTTTGTGAAGAAAACTGCCTGAATGAATGTGCTAAATGAAACTGTTACAAAGAGAATCACCCTTATGAAAAGATATGCTTCGGTCGATGGAAGAATGAACTTTAAAAGTAGAATTTTTTAGAACAAAATGGACAATTTCCAAAAAAAACTTTATAAAATAAAATGAGTTACTATAATATTTCAGGTCTATATCACATAGTCGAAGTTGTATAACTTAGAACATGGAATGTTCAAACTATTCCGTTCGAAGTTACAAAACTTTGATAAGTTATTAAAAAAAAAAGTAAAAACAAAATAAACTGTTGTAAGCAGGGGGGCAAGCCCCCTGCACCACTCACGTGGGGGGGCTGCACCCCCCCACACCCCCGCTACTTAAATATACCAACTCCGAGATCGCACCACATTGAAATGAACAGAAACCTCCCCTTATGGAGATTTCCATTTAAACACTCGAACTGAAATCTTGTGACATCAAGAGGGCAGACAGAGCTATAACTCCAGTCTGTACAAATAAAGGAAATAAAAGAGCAAGATCTGTAATGACTTTTCTATCGTACATCACATTACTTTGTGAATGCTGATACTGTATTTTCTGGTCATATGTGAAGCCGTGAACCCCTTCAGGGTATGTCATTGCTGTAGCGAGCATCTTCAAAAAAAAACATGAAGATTGTTTTTCACACCTCATGCTTTGTGTTGGGGGGCAGGATTGTAGCACACCTGTCAGCGTCATTGTCCAAGAATTGCGGGCAAATGAATGAAATGTAACAGAGGAGACAGTGAAAATCAATGCAGTTCCTCCCTGTTTTGCAGCAGCGTAAGTTTTCTGATGACCAGGACCTATTTCATACTTTTTATGGTGTAATAGATTGGCAGTAATTCTCTGTGGTTG
>NC_056743.1:353304961-353374961 GCF_019279795.1 Protopterus annectens | reverse complement strand
CTTAAAGAAATCCCAATCCTTCCGAGCACCATGCTCTGAGGACCTAAACCTTGTCACCACAATAAATGGAACATGCTGTAGGAATAGATTCCTGTCCCAGAGACTTCCCATATTCTGTAACAAACTACCTAGCTATATCAAACAAAGCTCCTCATTAGCACTCTTCAAGAAAAATCTTGATGATTGGATGGGAGATAGGAGATTCACCAAGGGGATCACTTCTGTGGCTCTGCTTGACAGAGGCACAGGAAAATAATTTTCTTGGGTGGCAAAAGCCAGGGTACCATTTGTCTATGCTTATATAGGCCCTAGGGCCAATAGCCTAGTACCTACCTATGAACCTATAAAAACATGTGGCAAGATAAATGACCCAATCTGTATTGCAAATAGACAAGAATTTTATATCAAATAATATAGCTGCGTTTTTGCTGGAAAATTGTTTACATTTGTTAACACTAGAATAATGTGAACAATATCCACATGAGATGCAACCATAAAAGGGCTCCCCCAGAATTGTTTGTTGTTGTTATCTGTCTACAACCTGCCAATGTTTATAGTGGCTAAAATATGAGCCTAGTGTCTTGCCCTTACGAAAGGAAAACAAACATTTGGGTTTAAGAATGTTGGATAATTTGTGATCAGCTAGTAATATATTCCAATGTTGATTAATACTATCCATCAGTATGTTCGTGTTATGTCCATCTGTGGTTAAGAAGCGAATATCAGTAGCCCCCAAATGTTGTTTATCCTGATAGATCAGTAGTTTTGTCCTAGCCATGGTAGAAGCCCAGTTGTGCCTGATTTGTACCCCCTGGTGTTAAACCTATATTAGATCCAGCTCATGCGGAGAAAACAATTTTTTTTGGATTTTTTTTAATAAGGGGGAGGATGGAAGCTGCATGTAGTAAAGAAATTATACTGTATGGATCATTTACTTGTACTTGTGTTACCATTGTTTATGGTAACTAAAACATCAACACATATTTGTTTGTTGTGTTTATGTGTATTCCGTGTGAAAAATACACACTTGTTACGATTTAGATATTTCCATATGTCAATCTCTGCCAGATGTGTATTCGAGAAAGATCATAAAATCAATTGTTCTTCCACAAGGCCATAAACAATCAAGCATAAATAGGGGTAAAAAGGATAGAAAACCCTTTAAGAGGAAAAGCTCCAAGTCTATCCTTAAGAAATCAAGAACATCCCAGAGTGGCACATCAGGAGAGGATTCATCCTGTGTTACTGATTCCGATATGCATCACACCAGGATTCCATCCAATGTAAATGTAGCTATTTGCCTGACCTTTTAATATAAACCACATGGGAAACAAGAAAAGAAGGGTGAAAGCAGGCCGATACAAGTACTAAATAAAGGTCCCAATTACGTACCTGGCTTTGTCATCCCAGAGGATTCTTTTGCCAAGGATGTTGTATCCTTTTGCCATTTATTGAATTTAAGATTTGCATTTGATTTTGCTTTGGCTGTTGGGGGGCTGGGATGATTCATAGTTCATTCAAATGTCATGCCAATTACGTACCTGGCTTTGTCATCCCAGAGGATTCTTTTGCCAAGGATGTTGTATCCTTTTGCCATTTATTGAATTTAAGATTGCATTTTGATTCTGCTTTGGCTGTTGGGGATGAAGCCCCTTGTTAAAGTGTGTGAGATCTCGAATACAGGATACCACAGAGTTTCTACATATCATTTTTGACATGCAGTTAGAACCTGGTTGGTTACTATGTACTCGGTGTAACAGCATTATACACCAAACACCCCCCACTGAAGGGGAGATTGCCCATCCAGAATTGCCTAGCAGAACACACACTCACTACAAACATTTTCTACTATCATGGTAGATGCTTTTGGCAATTGCAAGGCTGCTGCTGCTATTTTTTTTTTTTTTTTATGCTGGAGATGATATCTTGATGAGTGCTGGATGGTTTGGAGCACTGACTGTGATTATTTAATGGAATTTGTTGAATATCTAAATCGTAACAAGTGCGGTATTCACTTCACGGTGAATTATCACATACAACAAATAACGTTTCTGGATGTTTTAGTTACCATAAACAATGGTAACACCTTGGAGAGTCAATTATGTAGAAAATATCCACAGTATAATTCTTTACTACATGCATCTTCCATCCTCCTCATATTATCAAAAACATTCCAAAATTGCAGTTTCTCCATATGAGCTGGATCTGCTCTAATCCAGATAGGTATGAATATTATAGACAAGATCTGATACATAGGTTTAAAACCAGAGGCTACAAACCAGGCACTATTTTGAGTGCAAGCAACTGGGCTTCTACCAAATATAGGACAGAACTATTGCTCTATCAGGACAAACAACATTTGGGGGCTATTGATATTCGCTTCTTAACCACCTATGGAAGTAACACGAACATATTGATGGACAGTATTAATCGACTTTGGAATATATTACTAGCTGATCACAAATTATCCAACATTCTTAAACCCAAATGTTTGTTTTCCTTTCATAGGGGCAAGACCACTAGGCTCATATTTTAGCCACTATAAACATTGGCAGGTTGTAGACAGATACCAACAACAAACAATTCTGGGGGAGCCCCTGCATGGTTGCATCCCATGTGGACACTGTTCACATTATTCTAGTGTTAACAAATGTAAACAATGTTCCAGCAAAAGCACAGCCACATTATTTGATATAAAATTTTTGGCTACTTGCAATACAGATTGGGTCATTTATCTTGCCACATGTTTTTGCTCAGCATTTTACATAGGACAGACATCACGACCACTAACATTACACATGACTGAACACTTCAGTGATATCAGAAACAAAAGGCAATCCAGTGCCCTATACAAACATTCCCTTACATACACAACTGCTAAATTTAGATTTACTATCATTGACAGGATCATAGGAGATAAATGTAACAAAACTGGTTGGCACTCCATCCTCAATAATAAAGAAAAAAGGTGGATAATTAAGTTGGGTGGTTTATTTCCACCTGGATTAAATGAACACTTGTAATTATCCAATGAGAAGAGTTAATAATGGCAAATGTATGTATTCAATGGTGGATGGTATTCGTGGGTTGTATGGCTTACACTGAGGAAGGCTTCATTTAGGCGAAACTGGTCTGCTTCTTGAATTTTGTAATTGTTACCTTGCCTACGTGTCATAATTAAAGAAGATATTTTTCACCACTTTGTGCTGGCCCACATTTTTCATTCATTCATTTCAGGATTGTATCATTTTGGGCCATTACACTTGCCATACTTGCGAGGGGTCTTCTTTTTGCATTCCCTTAGAATAGCCCAGTTCTTCTGGATAATGCTCCTAATAGATGCACTGTCAGCATTATAAGCTGTGATAAAGGTTATAGTAAAGGTTGTGTTTTGTACTAGATGATGTATGGGGGTAGGAATTTTAAGTTCACTAGAAGAGGTAATATTGTCAGACATTAAATCACTTGCTGATCCATAAATTTCAGGTCTTGGGGTTACACTGTGACATAAAATTGTATTAAAAAAGCCCCTTTCTCTTTTATCTATCACTTCATACATTAGTTGATTTATCATTCCAAGAGGGTAACCTCTAGCAAGATACAAACTCTTTATTGTCTCACATTCATCTAAAAAATTATCAAACTCTGACACCATCCATGCTGTTGTTATGAACTGACCATTGATTACAGCACATTTTTTTTTTTTGGTTGGGGGGGATGTGAACTTGCAAAATGCAAATAAATGTTTGAAAAGGTGGATTTTCAATAAATCTGTGTGGAGAATTCAGCTTTCTCTTTGTGTTTAGATAGAAGTATGTCTGATTTGCAATCCTAGATGTACTGGCCTCAAAGGTAATCTTTAAAAAGTTTGTTTTATTAATGTAGTCAAAAAACTTTTTCAAGGCACAAATACTAATGACAATTTACTACCTTGGGAGAAAAAGCTTTTAAAAGAATTAAGTGACCAGAATTTGCAGCTTATGAAACCAGACAATGGTGGGAGTTTGATGATAATGGAGGCCCCTGACTAAAACTAATAATGCTTGATGTGTTTTCGGGAACTACCTATAGTACAGTCTCACTAAGTGAACTAAACACAGGATACAAAAGGGTGAGGGATCCACTTAATGATTTACTCATAGAAAAATTGATCTGAATGAATGCAATTACTAGAATTCTATGGCACCTATCATACCTTCAATCGTTGGCATCCCAAATGTCCACAAAAATATTGAAAAGCCACCAATGAGACCATTTGTGGATGTCAGAGGTTTGATTACACACCCATGTGCCAAATTCCTTGACAAAAAATTAAAAAATATGGATACCCAAGAGCAACACATTTGTAAAGACTCTTGGGATTTTTTTGGGAAAAATAAATCAACCTGAGTTTAATGAAAATGACTTACTCATTACTGTTGACATCAAGGACTTGCATACTGTCATCCACCATGAGCAAGTTATCAAATGTTTTTTAGAATATTTAACACCACATGTGGTGGGCTCTTTGTGAACAAAGTAATGACAACATGGGAAAACAAATTTGTATTTAATTCAGAATTTATGAAATATTGTATGTTGTGTATGCGTTTTTGTCTTCTGTTTTGGTATAGAAGGGAAGGTAATGGAACAGGTTAATAGATTCAAGTATCTGGGAGGGGTGATTAAGGAGAAGGGAAATCTGAATGAAGAGGTAAAAGCTAGAACCAGAGAGGATGCATCCAACTGGCATAGAGTGTTAGGTCTAGTGTATGACAAAAGAATTGCAAAAAACACTACGGGCAAATCAATCCAACACCAGAACAAAATAAACTGATTTAATAAAGCGCTTTTCATTGCCTTAGTTAAGGCAACTTCTTCAGATTACAAAAAACAGTATATATATATATATATATATATATATATATATATATATATAGCGAGAGAGAGAGAGAGAGCTAGATAGTTTTTGATAGTCTTAGTGTATTTTGTACATATTTGGAGTCAAATTGATTGTATTGCATTGCATTGCAAGTAATTTGATATTAATAATCAAATCTTTCTGAGTATCACTTCTTTGTTTAACTTGATTATTTTAAATTATTAACATTACACAGCAGCAGATGTAATTTGTCATCATTTCCACAGTTTAGCCAGTGCAGAGGTTACAAATAATTTGCTTGCAGGCTCATTTGTCCTAAGACACCTGATTGGTGGTATGGGGAGTGGGACTAATTTGTCCTAAGACACCTGATTGGTGGTTTGGGGAGAGGGGACTGGATATTGTATGGCTGATTAGGTGTACATTGGTAGATTTTTATGTAAGGGTGGAAAAGGTTACTATTACAGAAGTAAACGATTGGTTGGCTAGGCCAGGAAATGAGGTACATATAGGAGGGGCTAGGGTTTATATGGTTAAGGTAACCTTAGCCATGCCTTTATTTGTTGTAGTTTGAAACATTCCTCCTTCCCTTCCCTTTTATAGTAGAGGATGTAATAGATCTAAGA
Organism: Protopterus annectens; assembly: GCF_019279795.1. NCBI lineage: Eukaryota > Metazoa > Chordata > Ceratodontiformes > Protopteridae > Protopterus > Protopterus annectens. The sequence continues at coordinate 353,369,474 of NC_056743.1, read as the reverse complement.
TTTTATTAGTATAGTGGAGTAAGACGTGCTCATCTGGACCATTCTTAAGCTCCTCCTCTCCTTTAGTATTGGCCATTTAGAAGTGAGCAGCAGTCTGCTGCTTCAGAGGATGATGATGTGTTTAGAGTGAGGTCTGTTATTTAATGCTGTTTGTTTTAGAATGAAAGGTGGGTAGTTTTTACTACGCCAAACTGTAATGCTATTTTGTAATACTGTCCTTCACTCTGATAAATGTTATGTTTATGTTGCTTATTGTTATATATTAATTAAATTTTCATTAACGAATAGTAGCAGTGTCAATTTTGTGGTGTTTTTTTGGAAGGCGTCTTGGGACAAGATATGTTTCAATATCCAACAATTATAGTCCACAGTTATTACATGATTTAATTTTTAATGTGTTCATTGCTTTATTACAATACCACAAAAATGTTTTTAGTATTCTTTATAGTTTGTTAATTTGAGCTTTCAGAGACATTAAGACATTATTTAATCAATAATAATTTGTTTACAGGGGTAAAAAGGTTTTGCGCCATCTGTTTGCAGTTTGTTTTACCTCATTTTTTTATATAAATTATGTTTATTCCTATTATTTTTCTGTAGTTGATGCTAGAATTATTTCTAATTTATATTTTAATGAATATCTGTTATATTTTCCTTTGAAATTTTTTGTATAGTTTTCTTTTTCGGTTCATAATTATCTATTTGTTCTACTTCTTTAAAGAAAGATTTTACATTAGTGTTAATAAAATAGTTTCTGTAAAGAACACTGGTTTTATTGTACATTGATTGGTTTTCTTAAAACCCTTTATATCTGCATGACTTCTTATTCTGTTAGCCAATGATTCCATAGCTAGATCAAAACGTCTAGGTGACAGTGGACATCCTTAACTCATGCCCCTTTCAAAACATCTAGGTGACAGTGGACATCCTTAACTCATGCCCTTTCAATGTTTACTGCTTCTGAGAGTTAAGAGCCTGATGTAACATTAACTTTATTATCAATGTAAAGAGACTGCAATATGAATGTCTGGGGAGGATTAAATTTTAAATGACATACATGATCCTGGTTTATGGTATTTAATGCATTTTCTGTGTATAAACTGAACATTGCCATCTCTTCAGTTTTGAATCTTATGTAGCCCATTAGCATTGTTATTCCTTTAATACTGTTTAGAGCTTGTCTGCTGCCAGTAAATCCTACTTTTCTTCATGAATCAGATGTGAAATGTTATTATTGTGTCAGTGTGTATGGACATAGATATATTTTGATCTCGATTTAATAAAGTGATTAGATGGTAAGATACACAGTCACTAGGATATTTATCTGCTTTTACTGTCAGTCTTATCAAGGAATATCTCCATGATCTCAGAATGTCATTTTTATCTTGGACCTTAGTGTTTCTATTTGTTATTAATTGTACAATTGTTTAGTTAGAAATATTTATTTTTAACTTCTGAGATTCTATTTTCATTTCTTCCTTTGTTGTATAACTTTTTCATCACCAATCTGTTTTAGTAAAAGATCTTTAGCATTCTCAGATAAATCCTTAGATGACCTGTTATGAAAGGTATTGTCAAATAAGGATTACATATGTTTATTTTCTGGTAGTATTTCATTTCTTTCATTAATTAAATAGTTCTAACCATGGTATGCTTAGTTAATATTATTGATCATGTTACGTATTCTTCTGGGATTAATATTATCAGAAGTAAATTTTCATTTATCAAGTATTTGCATCATTTAATTACGGCTATGTGTGTCTTTTTACTCCCTATCTGTTTTTTGCTGTACATTTATCAACTGATTGTTTTCATGTTTTATATTTGTTTCATGTAGATGTTAAACAGTTATGATCTGATAAGTGACATTGTTATTCTAAAGTTACTAACCTTTTCATTTAGGTTCATAGATGCAGATATTCTATTACTGTAGTTTGAGTACCAAATACGTGAATAATGAGTGAATTTTAAAGAGTATTCTTATTTTTGTCTGTTCCACTTCATTAAATTTAGCTGATTATATCCAATATTTTAATATGTATACTGTAACAGATATTCTAGGCAATTTATTTGTACTCATGACTTCCTTTCTTATTATATGGATAAAATCATCCAGTATAAATTGCACTTCCTTTCACAAGATTCAGTAAAATTTCAGGATATTGTCTTGCATATTTATCACCACACTGGGTATCCAATAAACATTCCCTAATGTACATATTCTATTTATTTTTGGGTACTTTCCTGGGAAACATTCCACTTGTATCATCATAAGTAAATTTGAATTGACAATGTTCTTCGTGTTTCACTTTTGCAGTCATTACATTTGGGTTATCTGCTGGCAGGTTGCCCTCAGTCGGCCTGAATAGCAAAGTCTTGGGTCCTGCGTTGGTTGCTGCCCCTTCTTCCATGACGTCAGGTTGTCAGGGGTATAAAACATGCAGCCGACACCATTACATCAATCTTTCTTGCTGCACTGTGCCTGAAGCAGAAAAGTTCACAAGTGCCGGTCGGCCGACTCTTGAAATTTTCGTTTTCGAGTTTCAGAACTGAAATCTTCAACTAAAAGCTAAATACCCTTTTGGGGAAACTTTTACTTGCTCCTTACCAATATCACATTACTTGTGGGAAGCAAATACCTCATAACGATTTTCATTTGTACTGTATTCCTTGCCTAGGCCCTGACCACAACGTGCCTTGCTGTTGGTTTTGTGCTAAATTTAATCAACGCACGATTAAACGTCGGTATAGTTTTGCTTCTGAATATTTTGGTTCAAGATTTAATTATCTAGAAATGTCGTCGATTAGCAATCCGACTACTGGAATACCTAAAAAACAAAAGAAAAGACAGAGACAGACCTTCAAGGTCCAAAACCGATGACGACGCTTCTCCTAAGCCAGTCGCTGGTTCGCCGGTACTCAGTGAGGTGCATTTGCAGCCACTGATACCCGTTACTTCTGATTTGCAGGCCTCTACTGAGACCCATTCAGAGTCCGGTATGCTGTGAGATGCTTCAGTTCTGGAAGCTGCAGATGTCTCTACCTTAGATGGGTCCAGAGCCGCTGTGCAGGCACCGGCTTCTGAGGGTGTTTTCAGGCCTACAGATTTGTATATTAGATCAATGCCATCTTCAAAATTAAGGCCAAAATCTAAATCTATGTGTAAAAAAAATGACGCCTGGGCCACATGTGCAGGCCCCTATGCCTAAAAAACAAATGATCAAAATGGCTGAAGATTTAATTACTCTGATCAGGGGTAGCCAACACCCTCCTTCTAAGAGGCCTAGGCAAGACATTGATTATGAATCTTCTGAACAGGATTCTATTTCTTCTGACTCTTCTAATGAACAGGATTTGTCTATTTCTACGTATGAGGACTCTGATGCAGAGAATTCCCTTCCTTCTGACTCTCCCCCTGAGGATTTTTCTTTTGGGGAAACTTTACATGCCTTAAGGGGATATTTCCACTGGGAAAGTCAGGATTTCTCTGAATCTAAAAAGAGACTTGGGGATTTTCTTCTACTTTCTCAGCATAGGCCTTTGGCTATACCTCCTGTTCTAGACATTGTTGATGATGTTTTTTCAGAATCTAGTATAACTCCTGATTCTCTGCCTCCGGCTCCATGTAAGCCAGACAGATACTACAGGGTTCCTGACTCCCACAAATTCCTTTTCAAAAACCCTATTGCTGATCCTGAAACAATTTCTTAGGGTCCCAAGGGCATTAAGGCCTTTACTGCCAAAAATCCTACTCCTTCTGATAGAGATTCCAGGACACTGGATAGATGGGGTAAGAAGGTTTACACGTCTGCAACCTTGGCAATCATGGCTTTAAACTGTAAATTTCATATACTTAAATATCAACAGCATATCATGGGACTACTCAAACAGAAAATTATGTTAATCTCTGTGTGGAAAATAAAGAATTGCAGGATTTATTGCATTCATCTGAACAAGTTGGAAAACATACTTTACAATGTGGTTTTGATTCCTTGGAGGCCTCTTGCAGGGCTGCTGTAACTGGATCTGTGCTAAGGATGCATGCTTGTCTCAAAGAGCAAACTCTGCCTGACCATGGTAAAGCAAAACTGTTGGATGCTCCTTTACAACAGGACCGTCTCTTTGGTTATAAGGCTGAAGAAGTGTTAAAAAAGATGGAAGATAAAGCTAAATCTATGCAAACTGTGAAAGATTTCTTACAAGTGCAACCTCCAAGATTTAGTAGGCACTGGCCTACTGAGAACTGGTCCTTTCCAGTCCCCTCGAGAGCCACTCAAGTCAAATCAAAACATTCCAAAGGCTCCAGGTTTCAGTCACAAGGAACTTTTAGAACAAAACAATGGGGTGCCTCCACCTCCAAATCTGGAAGCAACAAGGCACCTCCCTATGGTAAACAGTCTCAATGACCTCCCTCTACAATCACCAAGCACTTACCTCTCCCTTTGGGGGGAAAACTAGCACTTCATGCACGAAACTGGCAACTTATTGCCCAGGACAAATGGGTTTTAAATATAGCATCCCAGGGATACAGATTTCACTTCCACATGTTGCCAATCCCAAACAGATGGCCAGATCTGCCCCCGAATCAGTGGGCAGAGGCCCAGATACAAGTTCTGTCCCTCTTGAGCATGGGGGCTATTCAACCAGTACCAGAAGAGGAAAAGGGACAAGGTTTCTATTCCAGACTTTTCCTGGTACCCAAAAAAGACAAATTATGGCGTCCAATTCTGGACTTATCCACTCTAAACACATTTCTGGACATTCCAAAATTCAAGATGCTGACTCTTCAACAGTTACTACCTATGCTAGGCAAAGATGCCTGGTTGGTAACTCTAGACTTAAAAGAGGCTTACCTGCATATCCCAATCAGGGAATCTTGCAGAAGATACCTCCATTTCAAAGCAGGCTACTTGCATTACCAGTTCTCTGCACTGCCCTTTGGCTTATCTACTCCACCCAGGGTCTTCACAAAGTGCCTGGCACCAGTAACTGCATACTGCAGGTAAAGAAATATTCAAATATATCCATACCTGGAAGATTGTCTTATTCAGGCCGAAAACAAGGACATTCTTCTAAAGCATCTGGCATTTGTAAAAAGGGTTCTAACTTGCCTAGGGTACACCATAAACGAAAAGAAATCACAACTGGTACCATCTCAAAAGATTAAATTCCTGGGTGCAAGCTTGAATACAACTGCCCAGATGACTTACCTTATGCCAGAAAAGCAAATTCAACAGGTGGCCTCAAAAACCATGCTATCTGCAAGACAAATTCTGCAAGCCTTGGTCAACATTGTTACAGCCTGGAAACAATGATTCCTATTATACCTTGCCTATAACTAGAGTTCCTATGGTGGGCAGAGGCCTGCCACCAAATCAGGGGACTGCCATTCACTACACCCCTGCTGCCCAAACCCTAACAACAACAGATGCATCAGACTATGCTTGGGGGGCTCATCTGGCAGGGAAGTGCATTCAGGGCAAATGGAGCCCAAATCAAATGCACCTACATATCAATCAGAAAGAGATGCTAGCTGTACAGAATACTCTGACAGCCTTCAAGGACTACCTTCATCCAGGACAAATAATGATAAAGACAGACAACACCACAGTTATGTGGTACATAAACAAACAGGGGGGTACACATTTGCAGACTAGCCATGGCATTGTGGAACATTGCCTTGACCTATCAGATACAACTACAAGCTCAATGCCTGCCAGGAAATTGAAATACTCTGGCAGATGAACTAAGCAGAAATCTTATGGACCCACATGAATGGAAACTGGAACCACAAGTTTTCAGCATGTTGACACACAAATGGGGGAACCCAGACATAGATTTTTTGCCTCACCCCAGAGCTATCAGTTGGACAAATTCTGCACAAGAATTCATCACAAAGAAAGCTTGGAAAGTGGATGCTCTATCATTCAGCTGGACAAACCTATCAGTCAATGCTTTTCTCCCTCTGCCTCTGCTCTCCAAAGTTCTACTAAAAATCAAACAGGACAAACCAAAAATGATTCTGATAGCTCCAGACTAGCCTCGCCAACACTGGTACCCACTCCTGCTCAATGTGTCACACCTTCCTCCGTGGCACCTGCCTCAGACACCTTACCTACTGTCTCAGCAGAACTACCAAATTCTGCACACTCAGCTCCAAACTTTGAATCTTGCAGTGTGGCTAATCAACTAATTTCACCCTTGGCATTGCTCAGCAAACCAGTGATGGATGTCATTTTGGAGGCTAGAAGGCCTAGTACTAGAAAATCTTATGCTGACAAATGGAAAAGATTCTGTGCTTGGAACAAATCACAAGGAATAAGCACAGCAATGCCCAATAGTCCTCATATTCTGCAATACTTAACTGAGATGCTTCCAAGAGCCTATCTTTTTCTTCCATAAAAATCCACGCCTCTGCCATTTCAGCTCATTACAACACAGAACCTCACCTCTTCTCTCATCCTCTGCTAAAGCAGTATCTCAGAGGAGCCAAAAATTTAAGACCTCCCAGGAGAGCACCAACTCCTGAATGGGAGCTCAATTCTGTTTTGGAAAAACTCACTCTCCCTCCTTTTGAGGCAGCTGCTACTGCAGACCTAAAATTTTGCTCCTGGAAAACAGCTTTCCTCTTAGCAATCACTTCAGCAAGAAGGATTTCAGAATTACAGGCTCTTATGGCAGTGGAGCCTTTCATTATTTTTCATCCAGACAGGGTGGCTCTCAGGACCAATCCTTCTTTCATGCCTATGGTGGTATCCAGTGTGGCTCTTAATCAGACCATTCATCTGCTTACTTTCTTCCCCAATCCACAGAACAAGAGTGAGCAGATTTTGCATTCATTGGATGTACACAGACAACTTACATTCTACTTAAACAGGATGAAAAAAAATCTGAACAACTATTGGTGGCATTTGCTGCAGGGGCAGAGGGAAAGGCTATTTCAAAGCAGACTCTCTCAAAATGGATAAGCCATTGTATTCATTTCTGCTATATGCACTATGGTAAACCTATCCCCAAGGGGATCAGGTTTCATTTCACCAGGGCTGCATCTACTTCTGCAGCCTTTCTCAGAGGGGTTCCTACCAGAGACATTCTAGAAGCTGCTACGTAGAGCTCACTTCATACATTCACCAAACAGTACCATTTACCTCTCTTCTCTAAATCCAGAGCTGGCTTTGCCACTGCTGTCCTGCAGGGCCTTATAGCTCCTCCTAATGCTGTATAAATCCATCTTCCCAACCATAGCTTTGGGATTCTACCCAAATGTAATGACTGCAACAGTGAAACACGAAGAACATAGTACAGCTGTGTACACTTACCATAAATGTAGATGTTCGAGTGTATTCACTGTTGCAGTCCTGGTTACATTTTTTTGCTCCTCATTTGGGGGACACCTGACATCTGGGGTAAGAAAAACTGATGTAATGGCATCGGATGCATGTTTTATACCCCTGACGACCTGACGTCATGGAAGAAGGGACAGCAACCGACACAGGACCCAAGACTTTGTTAATCAGGCCGACAAAGGGCAACCTGCCAGCAGATTACCCAAATGTAATGACTGTAACAGTGAATACACTGGAACGTCTACATTTATGGTAAGTGTACATAACTGTACTTTATTTTCCCACAATATTAATGTATCTTATCATTGGATTTAGAATATGATCCGGTTAATGTTCCATATTGATAAATAAATCCAAAAAGCGAAATCTCTCCACTCGACTGAATAACAGCAAAAAAAGAGAACCAAGGAGAGAAAGTACTGTCACTTCTTTATTACGATTCCTCACACCAAATAAAACGTTATGAACGCCTTCAGTACAATTGCGTTTTCGTCCCAACAAGCATGGACTTCATCAGATAAAAAACATTTCATTTCCTTTGTCTTTTATACAACCTCTTAAACTAAAAGCCAATAAAAACCTTTCATTTCTAATTAAACAAATCAAATTCCACCAAGTTCATTAATTATTAATGATAACACAATTCATTTTACAATTTTCGTTTAAAATCAACAACTTATTAAATTATTCATTCATTATAATATCTTATAATTGTATATATTTATTTAAAAATATTATAAAAATATATGAAATATATACTTTAAAAAATTACAGTTAACAGTATCTTACAGTAAAAAACTGGACAACATTTCTAAGCTTATGTATAAATATAAAACTATTGTTATTGAGAACGCTTACTTAAAAGAATGTATAAATCGGAGCATTGTTCTGAAAAGTTTGAGAACATGGAAATATCCAAATAACGTGCAAATTGGTTCCACTTTTCATAATGAATTGATTGATGTATTTAACAAATGTGGTTTAGATATTATTATATTAATTATTAAGGAAAATAATAGAAATTTAGATAACATACAGAAACAGATTGATGAACTTGATGCATTCATTAAAGAAGATTTAATTTTTGAAATAGGGGAAGAGAGATATAAATATTTTAAATTAAAGGAAGACATTGATGTAAAATGCAAGAGTTTGGTGGACAGGAAGATGGAGAAATTAAGAAGAGATATACAAGATTATGAAAATCATGTTAGCTACCCGAAACCAACATTTAATAGAAATAATAATTACAATAATTATAAGAAAATGGATAGACAGAATTACAAACCTGGACAGAAACAGGTCTTTGAAGGTTGGACTGAAAATGAATATGAAATGGAGTTTCCCCCCTTAGAAAGGGAAGGAAGAGATTTAGGTCCACAAAAGAGATATAATGAAAATTTTCAAATGGGGGGGGGGAAGGGGTAGGGGGAGATACTGAGACAATATACCCCCGCCCAACAAACTATATTATCCTGCCCCCTATAGATAAATTAGGTAGTAGAAATGTATTGAATGGATTCACTATTTACAATTTTAGTAATATTAAACTGGAAAAGGAACATTTCAGTTTATTAGAGAAGGGTTTCAAATTTATCCCATATGTTAAGGGTAATAAGTGAAAACACTTTTAGACATAAAACTTTTTCTAAGGAAAATTAATATGGAATTACTATATCATAAGGATGATAAAAATAAAAATACCATAAAAGGTGAACAAAAGATATTGGTAAAAAAATCCACTTTTAACCCCCCCCCCCATTCACACACAATTAAAGAATTTTGAGTGTGTCATGGAAAATGAAGTTAGAAAGGCTGAAAGAAGAAGAACTGGATATAAAAAGAATTTAGATGTAGATGAAAACAAAAAATTAGAAGAATTGAAATTCAATCAAGATGTTAGAGTTATGAAACCGGATAAGGGAGGGGGTGTGGTATTAATGGATGCTATTTTATATGAAGGAAAAATGAATGAAATTCTGAGGGATGAAATAAAATATACAGATGTTTCCAGAAATTAGATTAATTTAGCTTACGGAAAAATAGATATGATTTTGGAAGAGATGGTGAATGAGAATGTTATAGAGATAAAAATGCTTTCATATTTAAAAGTTCAAAAACCCAAAATACCTGTCATATTCAGAATACCGAAAATTCACAAAGATAGTATGGACCCCCCATTGAGACCAATAGTCTCAGCAGATGGTTCAAAAACTACCCCCTTAGCTAAATTTGTAGATGTAAAAACAAAACATATATGGGTTAACAAGCAAGCCATATTAAAAGATTCCTGGGACTTGCTTAGGGAATTGGGTCCAGAATTATATTCAGAAGATTTACTATTTGTAACGATAGATATAGTGGATTTATTCGGGTCTATTCCTTATATGGCAGGTATAAAAATGTTTGAAGAAGAAATATTTAGGGACCACATTAGAGGAAAAAGTGGTGTGCACAGGCTTAATGGATTTAGTGTTAAAGAATAACTTTTTGGTATACAATGGCGAATTTTTTCAACAAATACAAGGAGTTGCCATGGGTGTGGCCTGTGCACCCACTTTTGCAAACCTGGTTTTAGCAAATTGGGAAGAAAAGCATATTTTTAACTCCAATTTTGTGAGGTATTGGAAGTTATACAAAAGGTTCCTAGATGATATAATAATTTTTTGGACTGGGGGCCATGACAAATTGGAGGAATTTATTGAATATATAGGGGGAACAACTGATTTCCTTAGATTTACATCTATGAATTCAGAAGAAAACATCCAATATCTGGATATAGAGATTCTTAAAGCAAATAATACCTTGGAAACTAGAGTTTATTGGAAAACTACTTATGTAAACTCTTTTTTACACTTTAATAGTGCTCATCCAATATATTGTAAAATAAATTTAGTGAAAGGACAGTTTGTCAGAGGGTCAAGAATGACCAGTAACAATGAAGAATTTCCAAAAGAATGTGACCTATTAGAAAAAATGTTTTTAGAAAGGGAATATCCCAGAGAGTTCATTAGAAACTTAAGAATGGAAGTGGAAAGAGGGAGAGTAGATACATTTAGGCCCATCCTAGGAGAAAAAGAAGGAACAAATAACAGTAATGAGAAGAGGGTAGAATCTGCGGAGGATTTTCAGCAAGCCCTCATACTAGAATACAATGCATTAAATAAAAATATTAAGGCAATATTTCAAAAGGAATGGGAGAAATTTGGCTCCCTCACAGATTTGGATGGGCTCCCTCAAAGGATACCTAAGGTTGTCTTTAAGAATTCCATTAGTATCAAAGGAATATTAGAGACAAAAAATAATTTGTATAGAAAAGGAGAAAGGGATAGTAGACAAAAAATAGGGACATTTAGGTGTGGGAAATGCAGACAATGTGAATTCATAATGAATAAAGAAAAAATTTATTTGGAGAGCAGGGGACGTTGGTTAACTAGTAAGGGATATTTTAATTGTGACTCCAGAGGCCTGGTATACTTTGCCATTTGTGAAAGATGTCTTTCCTTTTATGTGGGCAAGACAGAGAGAACTCTCAAGAAAAGAATATATGAACACATTTACGACATAAAAAAGGGGAAAGAGACTAATGCATTGTTTAGACACACCAAGATATGTGAGGGATACAAATTTTGTTTCTTTGTTCTGGATCAAGTTAAATGTGATATTAGAGGAGGCCCCTGGGAGGAAACAGTAGGTTACAAAGAATTATGGTGGCAGTTAACTTTAGAAGCAAACAAAGCCCCTGGTCTGAACGAATATATATCCATTTTACCCCTACTAAAATTAAGAGCAGCCAGAATGTAAAAGGAAAAGGAAAAAATACAACAAGTGTAATATTAAACAAAAACAGAGGGTGGCACTGTTGTTATGAAATTTTGGGATACTTTTATTTTACTGTTTTGAATGCATCATTGTGAAACAAAATGAATTTTTTAAAGTATATATTTCATATATTTTTATAATATTTTTAAATAAATATATACAATTATAAGATATTATAATGAATGAATAATTTAATAAGTTGTTGATTTTAAAAGAATTTTGTAAAATGAATTGTGTTATCATTAATAATTAATGAACTTGGTGGAATTTGATTTGTTTATTTAATTAGAAATGAAATGTTTTTATTGGCTTTTAGTTTAAGAGGTTGTATAAAAGACAAAGGAAATGAAATGGTTTTTATCTGATGAAGTCCATGCTTGTTGGGACAAAAACGCAATTGTACTGAAGGTGTTCATAACGTTTTATTTGGTGTGATGAATCATAATAAAGAAGTGACAGTACTTTCTCTCCTTGGTTCTCTAATGTTCCATTTTGGCCTGTAATGACTATCTCTCTGTCTTCTTCAGTTATATGTGTTGCATGTATAAATGCAACATCAGCTTTGTGAATTTGTAAGTAGACCTTAGGCCAGTTTCATTAACACCTGCACCAAGTGTACACAATCTGTATTCAAGAACTCCTTTTTACATTTGTTGTGCTTTCTAGTGTCAGTCAGAAAGATTACACTAAGTGCACATATGGCGCACACTTTCTGTAACTTTTATGAATCCCTCCTGATATTTAAGGCTGCAAGAAAATCAGTAGGAAAACAAAAATTCGGAGGAATTAGGTGAGAGTTATGCTCGTGTCGTCTGTTCACTCAAAACACTGTACACATGGGGTACACTTACTGTAGCCATTAATGAATACCAGGGCATATCTTTGTCCACTAATATTAACTGGTTTAATGATTTTATAATGTGGATGACTTAAAACATTTTTCCTTTAAAAATCATACTATAGTATACATTTAAATATCTAATAGCAAATTTATTATTCTATCAGTCCATCAAGGGTCTTGAATTATTCAACATGTTATAACAATAAAACTTGTTTTAATTTAGCACCTTTATATAAAGTGTACATTTGCCTACTTACTGTTAACATGTAAAAGTAGGGAAGTGTGACAGAAGGAATTAAGAGGAAAAATGGGAGGAACTAGAAGAAAAAAGACACAAAGCAAGGAATTTATTATATCTCTCTACACAGACAGTATAAGCATATAGAAAATTCACAGAGAGAGAGATATATATTGCACTAATATTTTACCTTCAAGCTATGAGGGTCATAGGATCATAGGATCTTATGAGGTTACAAGGCTAATGACCCCAGGGCCCTTACAAGCCTTGCCAAGTTCAGCCCATGTTTCCAACGGTGTTTGGTTCAAGCAAACACTAAAATCAGCACCTGTCCAAGAAAGACACAGGTGGAACTCTCGGGGTGAATTTTTTTTTCCTTTCTCAAAATTTATTTTTTATTTTTCAAATACATTTGAATGAGTTCCATAGTATTTATACATAACATCCTAAATAACTATGCACACTATTTACATTAGCCTGACACTATTACAGATCTTAATGTATACAGGTACTTTATAAGTATGTCCAATCCATTATCAGAGTGTCTGATCAATTATTGTATAGTGTCAATCAACGATAAAGCTTTTCCCCAAGGGTTGTTGATAAATGGCTTTGGATAAATTCTTAGTCTTTTAATTTTAATTTCTAATAATGCTGTGGTCTTCAGTAGACTGTAGAAGTCTTCCGAAGCTGGTATTGTGTTTGTATTCCATCTTCTTGTTATACACTTCCTTGAAATTGCAAGTATAGTCCATACTAGATACATGTTTGACCTATTCAAATGAGGACCTTCACATTTAATAATACAGGAGCTTTAGTTAAATAACATGATTCATTAAATAAAGTTTGTATAAAGTTATTAATACCATTCCAAAATGGCTTAATTTTAACTCAATCAAAGAAAAGGTGGTTCTAATCTGCATTGTGTACTTGCTCACATCTCCAACATATTCCTTTTATGGAATAACTAATTTTACTGATTCTGTCTGGGGTTAAGAATGCTCTGTGCAAGCATTTCCAATTAAAAACTTTCCAGATTGTGTTGAGGATGTGTTATTGTAGTTTTTGAGATAAATTCATTATTATCCTTGCATAACTCAATTCCTAGATATTTTAAGATAGATTCTTGTTTCTCTATGATGTGATCCCCCTTAGTCTGCAGTTCTTTTTTATATAAAAATAACAATTTTGATTTTGATTTATTGAAATGGAGTCTTGAAGTAATGTAAAAACTGTCAATTAATATATCTAATTCTTCTAATGTCTCTTTTGTATTAGATAATGTTAGTAATATGTCATCAGCAAATAACATTACTTTAGAATTGTATTTTTCATAAACATCTATTCCTTTGATTTGTATATTGTAATGAATTGAATCTGCCAATATTTCAATAACCAGAGCAAATAGAATCGGTGACATGGGACATCCTTGTCTAGTGCCTTTTGTTATATGTATAAATTCAGAGGTAAAAGGACCTAACTTGACATACGCTACATTATTTGTGTATATATTCTTTAGGAGGTGAACAAAGGATACAGGAAATTCAGATAACATTAGGATTTTGAATAAATGGTCCCAATTTAGGGAATCAAAGGCTTTCTCTATATCTAAGCCAATTATGAGTATTTCTTTATTTTCTTTATTAACATAATCTATAAGAGATTGGGTTGAATTTCTGATTACCCATCTAATTGTCCAAATTAAGCTTAAATAGGGCCAACAAGGGGCCTTGTTTATCCTGAATAGGAAGCTTGTTCCAAAAGAGGGGCAACCTCTATGAAACAAATCTGTCTCTCCAGCAAGTTCAGTTGATGTCACATACCAGGTTAAGGTCCTTTGAGCGAGTGCAACATTTCCATTAAAGCTGGGTCAGAGATTGTTCGTATTCAAGTTGCAGTCTGAACATTCTGTACAACACAGAGTGAAGTGACAATAATATTAGTCTGTCTGCATAAGACAGATCTTGAAGACCCTGAATTTTCTTTGTAAGGAACCTTTGAGGTCTGTCCAATTGCTGCAGGTGTTTGGAAAGGAACATACCAAAGAAAACATTATACTCCATTATTGGCCTGATGAGGGAAGAGTACAAGGGGGTTATAACCTCACACACACTTTGTTTAACTTTAAATTATCTAAGTACTGAAAGATCTCAACCACAAAAGACTGAATGCTTAAAGTGCCAAAAGTGAACAAATCAAAACAGGAATATAATTTCTTCTTCTGTAATTCCAGGCATACATTATCAGAATAGTAGTAATGTTATGAGCAAGTTTTTTTTTTATTTTCCTTTTAAAAACATTTAGAACTGGTGTTAGGAACAACGTAAGGGTTAGCATATATTATTAAGGTGGACCAATGATTTCACCCCACCCCACCCCTGATCCATCTTACTAATACATGCTAATTGTAAACCTGCACCAGCCTCTACCATACACCTTAACTTAGAAAAACCCCTCTCAGAACATTACCACAAGACACAACATCCTGCACAAAGCACACTCAGGAACATTACCACAAGACACAACATTATGCACATAGCACATTCACTAACACAAACAATACATGGGCACAGCACACAGTTACTAACAAAAACAACACACGGGCACAGCACACAGTTACTAATACAAACAACGCATGGACATAGGTCACAGTCATTAACTCAAACAATACATGGATATAGCAATCAGTAACAAAAACTATATATGGACAATGAACACAGTAATAGAAACAACACATGGACACAGCACACAGCCAGTAACACAAACAGCACATGGACACAGCACACACACAGACACACACACACAGACACACACACACACACACACACACACACACACACACACACACACACACACACACACACACACTAACACAAACAAAACACGGATATAGAAGACAGCCAGTAAAACAAACACACAGTCACTAAAACAAACAACTCATGGACACTGTACACAGTCACTAACACAAACAGTACATGGACATAACACACAAATCATGAACACAAATAACACATGGGCAGAGCATACAGTCACTAACACAAACAATACATGGATACAGCACACAGTCAGCAATACAAACCATACATGCACTCCTTAAAATAGAGAATATTGACATTTGTGCTGTAACAGAGACTTGGTTCAAGGCAGCAGAAAGCACCCCTGCACTATCAGGCTATAACTCATTCCACACCTTTTGGCTCCAGAACTTGGACTGAAGCTCCACAGGTGGTGGTGTTTCCATATTCATAAAGGATGCGCACATCTCCAGACTGGTAGTCCAACATAATGCATCAGAGTTACTTCAGGTACAGCTAACACTGGGTAAGACAATGGTTCAGGTCGTTGCCTGATGTCCCCAACCAGGTCCCAAGACACTCACTTCACATTCCTAAGCACCCTGGAAAATATTAGGGTCCACCCCAATACTCTCATATTGGGTAACTTCAACTATCCCTCCATTAACTGGGTAAACTACTCATGTACCAATACACTTGCCCAATGTTTCCTGGAATTCATTAATTCCAATGCCCTGGACTAGCTCGTACTTACCCCCCACTAGAGGTAGCAACATCTTTGACCTTGTCATTAGCAACATGGGTAACCATTGCTCTACACCAATAGTCAACTCCTTCCTGGTTAGATCTGATCACAAACTAATCACCTTGGAAATCCACCCCCCCCCCGCAAAGGTGACCACCAAGAAAAACTTCTCCAAAGCTAATTTTGGGTGCCTAAGAACAGAGGTGGCTAACATCATGGCACCCATGCAATGGAGAATAATTGCATGACCGCCAGATCATACACCAGTGCACTGTACGAACATGTACACAAATGCATGGATCTCGCCATATCCAATAGAACTAAGATGCTCTCCTCCAAAAAAACTAACCCAATCTGGTGGTCATCTGCCATAAACAAACTCTATAACAGAAGGAGGAAACTGATGCAGAATAAGGTGAGGTCCCAAGACTGGAAAAATTCCCTTATCAGCCTCATCAAATCCTCTAAAGCTAGCTATGAAAACAGAATTGTAGCAGATAGTAAAGACAACCACAAGGCCTTCTATAGTTATATAAAGAACCTCCATGGCAATACCCAGATTTGCTCTGAGCTACTGCACAACGATACCTTCTATACCGAGCCAACAGATATTGCCAATATACTGGCTGACAGATTCAGTGCCAACTTTACCCCTCTCTCCCCTTCTAAAGGACCAATAACAATACCAGTAGATTGCCAGGCACCCAGTATTACTGATGCACAGGTTAAAACAGCACTGTCCAAGACCAAGAATACAATTTCTATGAGACCTGAAGGAGTAACAACAGACCCTGGGAACTATCGCCCCATTAGCCTGACAAGTCTAATATGCAAAGATATGGAATGCATCATCATGGACCTAATAAACAAGGATATAGGGAATCTCCAAACTCTGGAACCCACACAGTTTGGTTTTGTGAAGGGTAGATAATGCCTGCTCAACTTGGTTAACTTCTTTGAGTCAGTCACCAGATCTGTGGATGAAGGCAAGGTGGTTCATACAGCCTACCTTGATCTAGCCAAGGCCTTTGATACCATTCCCCACTCAGGAATCATAGAAAAACTCACTGAGCTAGGCATCAACCCCTATATCACTAGGTGGGTTGCAAACTGGCTCACAGATAGAACCCACAGTGTGAAAGTAGCTGACTGCAAGTCAGACTGCCGACCAGTCATGAGTGGAGTCCCACAGGAATTGGTCCTGGGTCCTGTCCTGTTTGGTATCTACTTCTCAGAAGTCCAGGCCAACATGAAGGGACTATGGCTAACAAAGTTCACAGACAATTCCAAGTTGGGAGCCGTTATTAACTCCACAAGTGATGTTGACATCCTACAGAAAGGCCTCACTGAAACCAACAACTGGTGTCAGAACCATGGCCTTAAGCTCAATGCCAAAAAAGTGTCATCATTCCCTTTGGGAAAAACCCAGCTCCCATGAACTACCACATCAATTGCAGTCCACTGAGCACAGAAGACATTATAAGAGATCAGGAAACACAGGTTGACAGCAACCTCTCTTTTGACCACCACACTGCCACTGTGGTCAGAAAGTCCTTCTATGTGGCACATCTCATTACTAAGGGTTTTGGATCCAAGGAGAAAGCGGTCATTGTCTCCCTCTACTTTTCCCTCATTAGGCCAATCATCGAGTACAATGCCCCATTTGGCATGTATCACATTAGACACCTGCAACAACTGGAGAGGCTGCAAAAGTACCTCACAGAGAGGATCCCAGGCCTTAAATATTTGTCCTATATGGACAGACTCAAAAAAACCACACTATTCTCTTTCTAATATTACCTACTTAGAGGTGATCTCTCCTTAACTTACAAAGCCATGTCTGACCCAGCTATGTTAGAAATGCTGCATCTAAAGAAATCCCAATCCCTCTGCACCACACGCTCCAGAGACTTCAACCTCATTACCACAAGCAACAGAACATGCTGAAGGGACAGGTTCATAACCCAGAGACTACCCATGCTATGGAATAGACTTCTCATACATGTCAAACAGGGGTTAAGTTAGAAATCACGAACATTCAAAAGTTCAAGCCTCATATGGTCATATGGAACTTTTGAAACCTCGCAAGTTTCAATGGAGATTGTCGTAGGGAATATTTCCCTTTACTTCAATATAGTGCGATCTCAGTGTCGGTATATTTAAGTAGCAGGGGGTGTGAGGAATGCAGCCCCCCATGTGGGGGTGCAGGAGGGCTTGCCCCCCTGGCCAGAGCATTCAGGTAAGTTTTTTTGTTTTTTTTAATTTTTTATTATTTGTTCGAAGTTTTAAAACTTTGTTCATATGGTGTCAATCATATGAGAGTCTAAGTTTTAAAACTTTGAGCATATAATATAGACCCGTCAAACAGAGCATCTCACTGGCTCTCTTCAAAAGAAATCTTGATGAGTGGATGGGGAAAAAAATGGCCCCCGGGGATCACTCCAGTGGATCTACTCGACAGAGGCACTGGAAACTAATGCTGGGTGGCATAATACCAGGGTAATCCTATGGGCTAGGCTCCAGGGCCATTAGCCTAGTACACACCTATGCACACAGTATACAGTCCACAGCCCACAGTCACTATCACAAACAGTGCGTGGACACAACCCACAGTCAATTATACAAACAATACATGGATATAGCACACAGTAACTAACACAATCCAGCCTCCAACAGAACACATCGACATAGTACACAGTCACTAACACAAACAGCACATGGACACAGCACACAGTCACAAAAACAAATCATCCATGGATATAGCACACAGTCGCTGACACAAACAATTCATGAGCACAACACAGAGTCAATAAAAACAAACATATACATGGGTATAGTGATATAGCACGCAATCACTAACACAACCAATACATGGACACAACACGCAGTCATTAACACAAACACATGGACACAGCACAGAGTCACTAACACAAACAACACATCGACATAGCACACAGTCACTAACACAAACTGCACATGGACACAGCACACAGTCACTAACACAAATATTACATGGATATAGCACACATTCACTGACACAAACAATTCATGGGCACAACACAGAATCAATAAAACAGTACATGGATATAGTGATATAGCATGCAGTCACTAACACAACCAATACATGGACACAAGACATAGTCATTAACACAATAACACAAACAATACATGGACACAATGCACAGTCATGAATACAAACATATGAACACAGCACAGAGTTGATAAAACAAACAATACATGGACACAGCACACAGTCAATAACACAAACAAAACATTGATATAGCACACAGTCACTAACACAAATACACAGTACAAAGTTAGTAACACAAACACATGGAGACAACACACAGTCACTAACACAAACAGCACATGGATGCAGCACACACACACTAACACAAACAATACATAGACACAGCACACAGTCACTAACACAAACACATGGATGCAGCACACAGTCACTAACACAAACAATACATGGACATAGCACATACTCACAAACACAACTCATCGATAAAGCAGACAGTCACACAAATAGCACATGGGCACAGTATATAATCACTAACACAAACAACTCATGTCTTCACCATAGAGTTACTAACATAAAGAACACATGTTCAGAGTACACAGTCGCTAACACAAACAACACATGAACACAGCACACAGTCACTAAGACAAACAGCACATGGACACACCACACAGTCACTAACATAATCAACACATGAATGCAGCATACAGTCACTAACACAAACAATACATGGACACAGTACTCAGTCAGTAACACAAACAACACATGGACACAGTGCACAGTCACTAACACAAACAACTCATGTCTACAGCATACAGTGACAAGTATAAACAACACATGGACAGAGTACATAGTCACTAACAAAAACAACACATGAGCACAACACACAGGCACTAAGACAAACAGCACATGGGCACAGCACACAGTCACTAACACAAACAACACATAGACACAGCACACGGTCGCTAACACAAATCATACATGGATATAGCACACAGTCGCTGACACAAACAATTCATGGACACAACACACAGTCAATAAAACAATACATGGATATAGTGATATAGCACACAGTCACTAACACAACCAATACATGGACACAACACACAGTCATTAACACAAACAAATCATGGACACAGCACACAGTCACCACCACAAACATATGAACACAGCACAGAGTTGATGAAACAAACAATACATGGACACAGGACAGTCAATAACACAAACAAAACATTGATATAGCACACAGTCAATAACACAAATAACACAAGGATACAGTACAAAGTTAGTATCACAAGCACATGGACATGACACACAGTCACTAATACAAACAATACATGGACACAGTACACAATCAGTAACACAAACAACACATGGACACAACACAGTCTCTGACACAAATAGCACATGATCATATCACACAGTCACTAACACAAACAACACATGGATACAGCACACAGTCACTAACACAAACAGTACATATGGACACAGCACAGTCACTAACACTGACAATACATGGATAAAGCACACAGTCACTAGCAACAAGGCATGGACGCAGTACCCAGTCAGTAATACAAACAACACATGAGCACAACAGAAAGTCACTAGCACAAACCATACATGGACACAGCACACAGTCATTAACACAAACACCACATGGACACAGCAAACAGTCACTAACACAAACAAATGGATGTAGCACGCAGTCAGTAACACAAACAACACATGGACACAGTACAAAGTCAGTAACACAAGCACATGGACACAGCACATGGTCACTAACACAAATCACACATACACAAAGCACACAGTCACTAACATCAACAACAAATGGACACAGCACACAGCCACTAACACAAACACATGGACACAGCACACCATCACTAACACAAACATCATATGGGCATAGCACAAAGTCAGTAACACAAACAACACAGGGACACAGCACACAGTAACACAACCTACACATGGCCACAGCACATAGCAGTAACATAAACAGTACATGAACACAAACAACACTTGGACACAGTACAGAGTCACTAACACAAACCATACATAGACAAACCACACAGTCACTAACACAAACAACATGTGGACATAGCATACTGCACTGCAAACAATGCATTGACATCACACAGCCACTACCACAAACAGTTTGATGCTACCCATAGTCACTAATGCAAGCAGCATATAAATATTGCACACAGTCACTAACACAGACAACACATGAAGGCAGCACATAGTAACACAAACAACACATAGACACAGCACACAGTGAGTATTACAAACACATGAACACAATACACTGTCACTAACACAAACCATACATGGAAACAGCACACAGTCAATAACGCAGACAACACATGAACAGTACTCAGTCAGTAATACAAGCAACACAGGGGCATTGCACACAGCCAGTAAAACAAACACATGGACACAGTACACAGTTATTAGCACAGTCCATACATCGACACAGTCACTGGCACTAACCATACATGGACATAGTCACAGTAACTAACACAAACAATGCATGGACACAGTACACAGTAATACAAACAATACATGAACATGGCATACAGTCACTAACACAAACAATGCATGGATACAATGGACAGTCACTAGCACAAACCATACATGGACACAGCACACAGTTAATAACACAAACAGCACATGGGCACAGTACACAGTCACTAGCACAAACCATATATGGGCACAGTCACAGTCACTAACACAAACAACATGTGGATACAGTGGACAATCACTAACACAAACAACACATGCACACAGTCAGTAACACAAGCAACATATGAACACAGTACACAGTCACAAACACAAACATTAAATGGACACATCACACAGTCAATAACACAAATGACACATGAACACAGCACCTAATCACTAACAGTAATAACATGTCTATAACCTAAGAAAACCGCTATTCTAACCCTAACCCATTCCCAGAAATGCTCAAATAAACTGTCCTCTTACCTAACCACTAATCTAACCCCTACACACACACTACCACCTCTTCATCCCCAAACCAGTCCTTAACTTCAAAATCACATGTATTGAATGAAAGGACATTCACCCTTATGAGCACACATGGCATACTTGCAACAAAGTGAAAGATTCATCTTTTACTGGTGATGCATCTCTTTGTGTATGTGTGTGTACATATATACACACATGCACACATATGCATATACACTGTCCCCCTGTATCCCACAGTATCTGTGATACCACCTGTTCTAGTCATTCAACATTTTCTGTTTTGGCAGAAAAGGTTTGATAATGTGTGGGTTATTTATGTTCTTTTTTAGTTTAAAGAGTAGAATATAATTATGTATAATAGAAAGAGACAGCTACAACACTTAAGTAGTCAAGATAGGCTTTTTTTTAAGTATTAAATTAGCAGTAGGCATGATTATCCAGCTTTATGGCTGACCGAAGGTTGTTGGCTTGGTTAAGTAACTTTGATCAGAGTTCCCATGATGTTCGTAGGTGTGCTAGGCAGGTACAACTGATTTCTTTTGCTATTTTACCATACTGCTACCAAGCCCCTTGAAAACTTAGAAGCAGAAACTGAATTCTAATATTTCTTCAGATTGTCTGCTGAGTGCATTTAAGCCAATCACCATGAACGTATCTGCATTACAAGCATTTTATTTCTGAAAGTAGTTTATGCCATCTTACAGCCATCACATCAGTTTACTTTGCATTACAAAGATAGTGTGGATTACCAAATCAGGATTGATTTTATTTGTTGAACCATTTTTTGTAACTTCAAGGTACTGTATTAGCTTATGAGAAGGATTCATGTGGCCTGATGTGATATGTCTGCAGGATAGGTAATTTGATGTGCAGAATTGTCAATGTGATTTACCAACACTTACATTAGTGATAGTTATCCCAATGCACTATTTATTTACTAAGCAAAAATACAACTCACAAAATCTACTACACAGAAACATATTTTATGTAACAGTTTGTATTAATTATTCAGTGCAGTTTTTTTTCAGTTGCAGTAAAAGTGAATCCCTTAACAGATTATAGAATAAGCCAGAAAAGTTTGTGAATATCTTTGTCATTAGCACAAACATTAAATTGCATAAAGTTGGAAACCAAAGAAAGAAGAGACTGTGCACTTTTACAAAAGAATAGTTTCTAAGTTCATTACTGATCAACAGTCAAAAGAAGTGGAATCACTCAGTCAACGTGGCTTAAGAAATTCATTCATGTATAGAAATAATGCTTATATTCTTGGCCATTCACATAAAATAATATTTGTCATTAATGGATATATGTCATTTATATTAGCAGAACCAATATATTAAAAAAATCTAACTGTTCAAACAAAATAGTATAAAAAACAAAAACAAATAGTTCAATTAGTTAAACCTGGCTATGTGCGAGTAACATCCACTCTAAGGGGCCTTGTGGTCTGGCTGCTCGTCGCGCTTCTCGACTCCTGTCTGTGTGTTCCCTCACATTTCTTTTCCCAAATCAAGAAATCTCACATATTCCTGAAACTAATCCTGTTAATGAACACCCCCTCCAGATAACTGGTGAAAAACCTCTACCACCCAAAATACCTTTCAGACTGCCTACTGTCTTATCAAAAGTAAGACTCAGTGTATGTTAACTAAACTAAAATATTTAAGTATTTTACTATAATTTACCTTTTAACTTGAGTGAATTTTTCTTGCCTTCCGAGTGAAAACAGCCGGCCACAGCCCGCTTCTACCCCTATCCCTTACTGGGTTCCTTTTTTCCCCATTAATCTCTTCCATTTGCCCATTTAGACTCCCTTCAGTGAAGTAGGTATCCCTGTAGTTTCTCCTGTCGCCACTAGGTGGAGCTACATACTTGCTTTTAAGCCTACTCTTACATTATATTACAATTACTAGTGGATTTCTTGTATAACTAGACCCTCTTGGCTCTCTTACCCTGTTAACCCATCCTTTTTGCCTATTCCACACTTGCCCAGATCATTGTACTTTTTTCTTTTCATTTAGTAAGGCAAACAAGCTTGTCTACCCTACCTTTTGCTGTAGCCATTGCTACAGTTTCTGATTGTTAATAGTAGCTCCTCCACCCTTTGGCTATTCCCACTCCATTCACCCTGCGGGCTCACTCTGCTCCCCTACCCTATCCCCAATTGCCACCCACCCCCAGTGCAGCTAACATCTGCAACCACACCCCTTCCCCTCATCACCCTATCAGTGACTTCTGCTAATTAGGTGGCCCACATCCACTTCCTACTACTCCTTAAAGCAACTTTATACCTTATATGTCCTCTCCCTACCCTCTTCACTCTAATCATCATTTTTGATAACTTTATACAGCTTTCTCTCCTACTGCCACCTTTATATTAGCCTATAGTATACTCTTTCCCTCAACTTACTTTGCCTCTTATCCTACTTATCCTAATGGCCTCAATACAGAAGACTAAATACACAAACCTATTACTCTTAACTACTATTTTAGCTTTTCTAACTATACCCTATACTCTAACCACCTATGAACATTATTCAATTACTGAACATCACCACCCCCACCAGCAAACTCAATCAGTTTCTCATGTAAACTCCCTCAACCATATAAATATAACCTCCACTTCTATCTATATACTTCCAAAGTATCATAGATCTACCCATGTTATTTACTTCCAAGACAAGAAAACTCTAAATAACTATAACAAAATTCTAAAGATTATAAAAAGACCTCAACAACACCCCCTTTTAGATGGTGATATTCATCCAAACCCTGGCCCCAATAATAAAATTACCAGTGACCCACACAACCAATCTTCTCATACTGCCTTTACCCCAATAAGGCCCTTTAACTCTCTCCTGATAGCCCACTTCAACATCCATAGCATTAACAATAAAATCACCCACCTTCATGCACTCTTAAAAGTGCACTCATTTGATATCCTTTGTATTACAGGAACATGGCTAAAGCCTTCAACTCAGGACCAGGAAATTACCCCTCTTGGATATAATATCTTGAGATGTGACCACAAAACCAAAAAGGGTGGGGGTGTAGCCATTCTCTATAAATCAGAACTTCAAGTTACATCCTTCAATGTGTACCTACCCTTTGCTGAAACCCTTACTGCTAAACTTCAAATCAACGACTGTAAATATATTTACATAATTTTCTCCTACCCCCTCCCGGAAATAACATAAATACTCTTGAAAACATCCTCAGTTGCCTCTCTACTCACCTACCTCAGGAAACCATAGTGCTAGGTGACTTTAATATAGACTGGGCTACCTGTAGCTCTCCTAATCCTATCACCCACATAAATTTATATGTTTTTTTCCCAAATAATAACCACCCCTACTAGAATCCATAAACCAGGCGGTAAGGAAACCACCCTAGACTGGATCCTTATACCTTATAAACAGCCATCCTGACACATATAAACCAGGTACCCTTCCAGATGACATCAGTGACCACACTCTAACCTACATAATAATAAAAAAAAAACATAGCCCAAATTCAAATATTTTCAAAACCTCATGCTCTAAAAAACACTTTTATCCAGAGAGCTTCAAAAATGAACTTAAGGCATGTGACTGGTCACCACTACATCATCTTCAACTTCATGAAGCAGTGTCCTACTTTAATACAAAATTCCTACAAATTCTAGAATACCTATATAGCTTGCTCTACCTGAATAAGGACCAAAATTGCCCCGTGGCTCATGAAGGAAACTAGACAAAAGATCCTCCTATGTAATAAAATTTGGGCCAAATGGAGAGCCTCTAAAAACCCATCAGACCACCTTTACTTTAAACAGTTAATAAATGCCACCAAAAAAGCAATTCTGCTCGACAAAAAAACTTTTACCTTCACCTCCAACAAACCCACCAGCAAAATCCTCAAAAGTTCTGGTCAGTCATTAACAAACTACTTCAGCCAGGGCACTCTAAAACTCCTGCCCCATCAGGTATCAGCCATAACAACTGTAAGTAAATTGCTGATGCCTTCAACAACTACTTTACTGAAGCCATTCAAAGTCTAGCTAATATACTACCCCCTGTCAGCACTAGCCCATTAGTCACCACAAATAGCCCAGTTCCTTTTTTTCATATACAACCAGTACCTACATCTCTCATTGTCACCCTCCTTCAAAAACTCAAACCATGCACCCCTTCAGCTGACTGTCTACCAGCTGAATACCTGCAAATAGCAGCTAAAGCCATTGCCTATCCCATTTCTATCCTTATAAATAGAACAATTACAGAAAGCACAATTCCTTCCATCTGGAAAGTCTCCCATATCATCCCTTTACATAAGGGTGGCATTTCTACTGAAATTTCTAACTTTCGACCAATTGCCTTACTCTCTCCAATAGCTAAAATAATCTAAAAATGCATCCGCCAACAACTACTTGAACACCTCCTTCATAATAATGTACTTACTAACTGTCAGCATGGATTTAGGCCATTCCATAGTACCACCACTGCCCTGCCATCTTTTTCTGACTGTATAAACAAAAATCATAACAATAACTCTCTTTCCTCTGCACTATTTATTGACCTTTCAAGAGCCTTTGACATGATTAACCATCACCTACTTATTGATATACTAAAAGCCCTATCACTTGACCCACATGCATTACTTTGGTTTAAATCCTATTTAAAAAACAGTGGTCTGGGATATCAATCTATCTACACCCCTCCCTGTTACCACTGGAGTACCTCAAGGCTCTATTTTAGGCCCTCTTCTCTTTTCAATTTTTATTAATGATCAAAATGCCAAAATTCTACAGGCCACCTGCATACAATATGCAGATGATTCTACTTTAATATGCACTGCTAAGTCCATAATGTCACTCCAAACCCTCACACAAACCATATTTAATATTGCTGAAAACTGGTTCATGCAACATTGCCTCCTCCTGAACCCCAAAAAAACAAAATTATTGCTTTTTGCTCCTACCCAAAAGTCACCACAAATTCACTTCACAGTAATCTCTAACAATGGAACTAGCATATTTCCAGATACTACAACCTGACTCCTAGGAATTACAATAGACCACAACCTCAGCTATGATGATCATATTAATAGTACTATAAAATCTGTCAACAAAAAACTAGGCTTCCTTTATAGCATCAAACCCTTCCTTATGCCATTAGATAGATCTACTATTGCCCAGATCCACCTTATCTCTACCCTGTTCTATGCCTCTGCCATTTATACCAATCTATCAAAAAATAACCTTAGCAAACTCGCAACCAGCTATAACAACATTGCCAGATTTGCCACTGGCGCCCCATTTAGAACCCACCACTGCCACAACCTCAAACAACTGGGATGGTTAGAACTGCAGAACCAACTACTTTGTCAACAATTTATTATCACCCAAAATATCCTCTACCACCCTAAGAATACACCAATCCTCACTAATCTGATTACCCCATACAAACATTTTGCAGCACTATGCTCAGCTAATAAACTCCTAGTTTCCACTATTAAATAAAACAAGGCTGGGGACTCACTATTCACTAACACAGTGGGGAAAACCTGGAACCAGCTTCCAAATGAACTCTCAACTCTTTCTTCCACACTTCTTTTCAAAACATATCTTAAAGAACATCTTAAAACACACTGGCTATGTGCCTGCTCTAACCTGGACTGATAACTTAATATCCCCATCATGCTCTCCCTGTACTTCTCTGCTCTGTCGCTCTGACGCCTATTGGTGTTAACTAGTAAGCTAACCTGTAAATAGTATTTAACGAGATTTTCTTCTTAGAACTCTATAAGAGTTTACTTACTCTAAAAGTGCTAGCCCTCCTCTACACTAGATGTAAAGATAAGTTTGTACATCTGTAAACTAGGCAAAAAAATATATATATTATATTTGTTTTCTGTATTAGATCTTAGCCTAAGCCTTACTAAAGGACTCCATATAAGTATTTTTTTTATGCATAACCCTGTATAAGTTTTTTATGTATAATCTAAATAATGTACTGCAAATCATGTTACTACTGCATATAATGTCACTGCCTATGCTTGGAGCTTTTCTCCCCGGACCTCTACTGAAAATAGACATATATCCAGTTAGACTAGCCCAGTCAACAAATGTAAAATAAAAATAAATAAATAAATAAAATAAAAAAATGATTATATAAAAAATTATTACATACAAGCTTTTATATATACATATTTACACATCTAACATTACAAATCCAATTTTTTTTTAACACACTTGTGCATTCAGAGTTAGTTCCAACACTGACCAGCTGTACTAGGGGAATTCTGCACTTCTTTACATAATATCGTCTGGCTGAGATGTTGAACTGAGATTCAATCTGATTAGCATAGTGATAACTTAGATGGTTGTTAAAGACTCCAATATACTTATTATGGCTTTTACTAAAACCATAACAAAATTATAAGCAAAACATCAAATTGTCAAATATTTAGAATGTCTATAAATCACTGAAAAAGCTATTACATGTACTGCTCCCCTCATTTCTTGAGGATTTTTTTTCTTTAAATTAGATACTATTAACTTATTATTCTTTTTTATTATATAAAATAAAGTACAACTCTAAGGTATACATAATTTATTCATCATTTCATTTACTTAGTTATCCAAATTGTTCATACTATCCTCACTTTATTACTGAACATCCTTCAATTTTCAAAATAATTGCACTTTCTGCCATAATCCCTTAACTGATTCCCACTCTAAAAAAGTTACCAATATATTCTGTCTGTATAATTCCTAAACATTCTTACTTTTCTGTTCTGTAGAGCAACCCTTTTATAGGGGGTTTAATCTGGATTTGCTAAATACTTGAAATGCGTTTCACTGAGTGCAAGTGTTTTAGAATAGGGCCCATACTGCTGCACCCTGACTGCCAGCACCCATTAAAATAATTTTAATCAAGATGGCCACTATTATCTTTTATCACTGCCTTACATCTGCTTTTCAGCTTATATCATTCTAAACCTTATCTCCTTGATTTACATATTTACATTCTTTCCACCAAAGTTTTCTGAAATATTAATACTTTCCCATTTATTCAGTTCCTGGCTATATTCATTCTTTCCGATTATCTTATCAAATACTTTTTTAATCTATTTATTTTCCAGTCAGATTTTTTGTTGCACCTAATGTCATCAGGTTACCATCTTCACCTCTGCTTCAAGATGAAAACAAACATGGATCACTGTTTCTCACTCCCACAGAAAATTTGGGCTTTCAACAATCACAATTAAACAGTGCTGCAGTATCTCACATACCTACCTTTAAACAACATCAAAGAACATTTAAAGAGCAGTGTAAGATATGCTTAGCATTGGTGTCTAAGTCTAATTTATTGATTTTTTTGAAGCCAGCCCCTGGCATTGACATATGAAGATAATTACTATAGTTAAATGTGTCCCTCACATAGAAATTTTAACTAATATATAAGCTTTTTCTTTCAATTTTAGCACTCTCTCTCTCTCTCTCTATATATATATATATATATATATATATATATATATATTTATATTGATTCACTCCATAATCTCGAAATACTGAAATTTCAAATTTCAGTTTTTCAAGACCATGAAATCAAATCCACACAACACTGAAACACCAAAACCGTGAAGTCCAAAACCGCGAAATTCAAAACGCCTAAAACACAGCACACACCAGACCACACATATACCATAACACCCACATCATAACATAAACAAACAAAACGACACACATCCACAAACCTACAACACAAATAAGCAGGAGGGCAAGACCCCCTGCACCCCCACCCCCCACTTATATATACTAACTCCGAGATCGCGCAAACAGTAAACAAAAGCAAACACACACACACACACATACTACAGTCCCTCACACACACATCACACATATCAGCACACTCACATACACTCAAACTAACACCCAAAACCCTTACAAAACACTCACTTACCTGACATAACACCTAAATCCACACACAGCACCACACACCATCCACATACAATCCCGGACATTACGTAGCGTAAAGCCATAAACATGAATTCGAGATATTCGAATTTGCGATTATGCACTTTCGCTATTTTCAAGCTTCGACTTTATAGTCTGGAGATACTGAAATTCGACATTTCAGCATTTTGAGATTATAAAGTGTTTATATATATATATATATATATATATATATATATATATATATATATATATATGTGTGTGTGTGTGTGGCAAAAACGTTTGACCATTTTAGTGTCTTAAATGTAAGCTAAGTAGTAAAGTAACTGGAAAACAGAAGTGTTAGAGCCACTATCCTTTAACTCTAGTAAATCTGCACTCGTCTACTAACCATCCCATGGTTTCTGTCCCATAAGACTTGGAGAGGTGTTTATCCAAGACTTGGAGAGGTGTAGAACTGTGAGTAACTAGCTTTTAAAAACAGGAAACTGAATTATTTTAATTATTTCAGCTCCACTTAAACATTTGACCCGTCTGGTAATACTGCTTTGTACTTTTCTGCTCTGTTCCATCTGTTTGCATTTTTTAGTTTGTTCTGGGACCTTAATCTGGTATTTTAATTAGCATTTCTAGGAAAATTGCATTTCTGCACTTCTATTTCCACAAGTAGAATCACTTGTAAAAGCTATCTGTTTGTATTTTAAAGCTTGCTGAGCTCACATACTTGTAGTTTCATTCACAGTTGTGGCAGAACTGCGTACTACCAGGTTTGTGCCTTAATAATTTATTATTGCATTTTTTTCAAAAAACAGTATTTCTGGTAAATTTCTAAATAGTCTGGTGCATTAAACTGCAGTAGAAGTTCAATAGTGAGTGAATTGTATCTGCTTCAGTTTGTGCTTCAGTGCTTTTATATTCTGCTTATGTTTCACCTGCTTAAAGTTGCATTCTGTGTCTGCCCCATCACCCGTTGTTGCATTCAACTAAAGTTTCTGAAAGAGGTCTAATACTGCTTTTATTAAATTTATGTCTCTATTGCTAGCCTGCTTGCTCTTCCCAACCTTTCTACACATTTGCTGTTGATGTTTTTTATAAGGTACTGTCTGTGGTCTCCACCTCTTATGATAATCTGATTTCCAAAGCCCCCCCTTTCATTGCTATTGACTGTTATATAAGGCATTTATGTACCCACCCCACCCATTGTTCATAGGTTCATAGGTGTGTACTAGGCTAATGGCCCTAGAGCCTTTACAAGCCTAGTCCATAGAAATTAGCTAGCACTGTTCCACCTAAAGTTAGTTCCTAGTGCCTCTATCAGTTAGAGGCACTGGAGTGATCTCCGGGGTGAACTTTCTATTTCCCATCCACTCATCAAGATTTCTCTTGAAGAGGGCCACTGAGGTGCTTGACATGTAACAGAGCTGGGTTAGACATGGCTTTGTAAGTCAAGCAGAGATTGCCTCTTAGTAGATGAAATGCGACAGAGAATAGCTGGAGTTTTTTGAGTCTGTCCATGTAGGATGTGTTTAAGGCCTAGGATCCTCTTTGTGAGGTACTTTTGTGGCCTTTCCAGCTGTTGCATGTGTCTAATGAGGTACATGCCAAATGGGGCATTATACTCGATGATTGGACTAATGAGGGAAGAGTAGAGAGAGATGATGACCTCTTTATTCCTGGATGCAAAACACTTGATAATGAGATATGCCACATAAAAGGACATTCTGACCACAGTGGCAATGTGGTGGTCTAAGGAGAGGTTGCTGTCAACCTGTGTCCCCAGATCTCTTATAACATCTTCAGTGTTCAGTGGGCTCCCATTGATGTGGTAATTACTGGGAACTGAGTTTTTCCCAAAGGAGATGACTACGCATTTTTTGGCATTAAGTTAAGGCCATGGTTCGACATGAGTCATTGGTCTCACTGAGGCCTTCATTGGTCCAATATTTTCAATAAATCAGTGATACTAAGTGCCCACCCAGCAACCAGTATTGTTGTTGAGTAAACTTCCTTTACCACATACTGTTTTCTGTGGATTTTCCAGCTGCTCAACAAAACTTTGAGTCCAGGCCTGCATTCCAGAAGTGTTTTACCTGTATGCAGTAAAATCCAGGCAAATTAAGTACCTTTGATTTTTAAATTACACATAAGTTATTTTGAGTGATTGCTAATTTTTACTGCTTTTGTGTGTGCATTTTACGGACTTTTTTGTAAAAAAAAAAATTGCTCTTCCTTTCTCTGTTACTGCTGTGAGACTGTCTTAAAATTGCCTTCAGCAAAGGACAGCCAACTAGTTTATTTATTTATTTATATTTAACATTTGTTTATTAGGAAAGTCTGACTGGGACAGAGCCCAATTTCAGCAGAGGCCTGGGGAGAAACTCTCCAGATTCATGTCTTTGGAATGTGGAAGGAAACTGGGGCACCTGGAGGAAACCCAAGCGAATGCAGGGAGGACATGCAGACTCCACACAGAAGGCACCCCATCCAAGAATTGAACCATAGAACCTCCAGCTGTGAGGAGACAATGCTAACCACTGTACTACTGCACCATTGTGTAAGTGGTTTGTCATTGAATCGCACTTGTGGGTCTCTTCTACTGTATTTTTGCATTAGGAGGACTGGGTTTATTCCTCTTGTGGCAGGAGGTGTTTGCCTGGTTTATCTGAGTAGGAAATACATAGCAGAACTCATAGTGTGGTCATTCATTTGCCAGAGGGTTCTTTACTTAGTGGTCTGTTTTTGTCAATGCTGCTATAAATTTTGTACTTTTGCATGGGTTAACATAAAACCATAAAACTGTAAAGCAGTAGTATAAAGCAAATATCTTGTGGCTGACAAGCTTACAACAGCTATTTGGGAGACAAGTGGCAATGCCTACAGAATTAGTAGAATTCAATATTGTGTATCCAATAAAGTTAGTAATATTTAGTACTACTTAGCATACTCTGTCCCAATAAATCACCCTTATTATTCTGCACCAACAAAGTACCCTTAATAGCCCTCTAACCACAAGACACAAATCCAAGGCCTGGACAGTATGGATATGCAATTTCCTAACTACTCTGTAACCAGCTTGGTGGATATGGACATCTTGAGACAGTGTAGCAATTGTCTAATGTTTACTGACAACCACTTAATCCTTAGAGCAGCAGACACAGTATGGCAGAAGTGTACTTACACAATGACACTGGAGGCTAAACTCTGGCATAGAGATATACATCATGTTGGTGAATTCACAGACACAAACCCCACCTCACATAGCACATAACACACATAGACTAACATACGCTGAGGCACTTAAGCGCACTTTTCATAAACAAAAAAGTGTACCTAGACCTCCTGTTGTCTAAACTACTCCCCAGCAAGCTCAGAGGCAGTCAGAAAAAACATCAGCTAACACCACATAAAGTGTCACTCCCAAACACTGAGTCCCTAAGGCAGGGACAAACTCTTCCCAGGACTCTCATCATAAGTGACTCCATTGTAAGATGTACTGAGACCCTCCTAACAAGGCTGATCAAGGAGAAGAGAACTGTTAGCTGCTTATCTGAAGCCAGAATCTGGCAAATCACACACACAGATATTAAAGTCGTTATGCCACAGGTAGCAGTATGATTCCATTATCGTCCGTATAGGTGTAAATGACCTGAGAGGTACTTCCCTGGCATGTTACCATCACCAAGCCTGATGCCACAATATCAGCAAAAAAATGATCAATTTCAAAAACTGGCTGTCTTTCTGGTGTCATTCTAAACGGATTTGGTATTTGTCATCTTGGGAGGACTTGGTTAGTAGACCACATTGCTTTGCCAAAGACGGTCTGCACCTCTCTTTCTAAGCTTTCTAATACTGGCTAAAACTTTTTCCAAACCCACAGTCCCTTTTTTTGGCAATGCCAAATAGACAAGCCTACAGACATAGCAAGATGAACTGAACTGAATCTCTAGATGTTGCAGGTCAGTGCCAGGAGTCTAGATAAAAAATGACACTCCTTCCAAGTGGTCCTCATACTTGAGACTATTGGAATCTGTGCTGTTACCAAGACATGATTTAAAGAATAAGAGAGTACCCCAGAAAATTCTTAGGATAGCCAAACAGGATGATGTGCTGGAGGTCCTCCACGTACAGATCACTAAGACAAAATCCCATACCATATCCTATCCAGCTATAGGTCACGCTGCATGTCCCAAGAATCACACAATCCATACTTGGACCTAATGGAGGCACTTATCATCCAACCTAACACCCTAGTCTTCAAAAAATTTAATCATCGCTCTACAGAGTGGGAATATTACATGGCGTCAAATCTACAGGTCTTCCTAAATGCAAACACGCTTGACCTAATCGTGAATACCTCCACTAGAGGCTCCCACATACCAAACATCATGCTTAGAAATATGGGAGAAAGCTGGACACACCTCCACCCCATGTCTCATCCTCCCTGGTAAGGTCTGACCATAAATCCTTTCCTTTGAAATTAAAATCAACTCCATAATGCCATTAAGACCATTAACAATTACCTTTTATTAAGTGATGGTTTGTCAAAACTCAATACTCCTCTAAACCCAGAGAACACAGCAGCCTATGACTTATTAAACCACCATAAAAAAGTCTCTGGGCCAGGAACCTATCCATCCAGCATGTTTTGTTCATTGTGATGACATGGTTTAGATCCCTGGAGTGTGTGGCTCTGAGGGATTGGGATTTCTTTAAGTGGAGCATGTCCAACAGCTCAGGGTTTGACATGGGCTTGTATATTAAGCTGAGATCACCTCTGATTAGATGATATGCCACAGAGTATAGCTGGAGTTTTTTTAGACGGTCAGCATAGGGCATCTGCTTTAGGCCTGTGATTCTTTTAGTGAGGTATTTCTGCGGCATTTCTAGCTGTTGCAAATGTCATGTGAGGCACATGCCAAATGGGGCGTTGTATTCTATAATGGGTCTAATGAGGGATGAGTACAGTGGGACAATGACCTCCTTTTTTCTGAATGAAAAGCCCTTAGTGATGAGGTGTGCCACATGAAGGATTTCCTGACTGTTGTGGCAATGTGGTTATCGAATGTGAGACCACTGTCCACCTGTGTCCCTAAGTCTGTCATCACACTTTCGGTGTTTAGTGTACTGCCACCTATGTGGTAATTCATGGGTACATAGTTTTCCCAAAGGGGATAACTATACATTTCTTGGCATAGAGCTTGAGCCCATGGCTCTGGGACCAAGCATCTGTTTCTGTAAGGCACTTTTGTAGAACATCCTCATAATTTGGGGATTCAGTAATGGCTCCCACCTTGCAGTCATCTGCAAACTTTGTTAGCCAGAGTCCCTTAGTTTTGGCCTGTACTTCAGAGAAGTAGATGTCAAACAAGAGCAGTCCCAGGACTGAACCCTGAGGTACTCCACTTGTCACTTGTCTGGAGCTGGATTTGGAGTCAGCTCTCTCTCGAGGCACTCCTAAAAATGGAGAACATCAATATCTGTGCAGTAACTGAGACCTGGTTGAAGACTCCAGAGAGCACTCCTGCAATACCAGGCTACAACTCTTACCACACTTTTCAGCCACCAAACCAAGACCAAAACACTAAAGGTGGAGGAGTTTCCATATTCACCAAGGATATTCACACCTCTAAGCTAGTTGCCCAACACAATGCTTCTGAAATTCTCCATGTGCAACTACACTAGGTAAGACTGCAATCTAAATTGTAGCCTAGTACAGATCCCCCACCATGCCCCAAGATTCTCAATACACCTTTATAAACATACTGGAAGATATTAAGATACACTCAAAAACCCTAATACTGGGTGATTTCAACTACCCTGCCATTAACTGGGAAAACTACTCGGGTACCAACATCTTTTCCCAACGGTTCTTGGAATTCATAAATTCCAATGCCCTAGATCAACTAATCCATTGTCCCACCAGGGGCTCCAATATCCTAGATCTGATCATTACCAACATGGGAAATAGATGACCCACACCAGTTGTCACCCCCTCATTCGTCAGGTCTGAGCATAAGCAAATTAGCTTTAATATCCACATCCTATCCCCACCACCCAGTAAGGAAAACTCCATAAAAAAATTTCTCCAAAGCCAACTTCATGCTAAGTCAGAAGTGACAAACTTCATGGCACCCATGCAGACAGGAGCTGAAAGTTTGACTGCTGAATCCTATACTAAGGCACTGTACAAGTACATCCACTTGTGCATGAATTGTGCCATCCCAAATAGAACCAAGATGCCCTCCTTCAAAAAAAGGAAGCCAATCTGGTGGTCCCCTGCCATAAACAAACTATACAATAGAAGGAAGAAACTGTTGCAGAAAAGTGGAAAATCCCAGGATGCAAAAATCTCCCTTACCAGGCTCATTAAGAAGAAGCTGAGATCCCTCATAAAATCCTCCAAAGCTAGTTACGAAAATAAAATTGCCAAAGATTCCAAAGACAACCACAAGGCATTCTATAGTTATGTCAAGAATCTAAATGGCAATGCTCAAATCTGCTCTGAGCTACAACAGAATGGTATTAAATATACTGATCCCAAGGATATTGCCAATATCCTGGCAGATCGATTTAGTGCCAACTTCACCCTCTTTCACCCTCTAAAGGGCCCATCTCAATACCAAAAGATTGTCAAATTCTGGTAATTGCAGCCACACAGGTAGAAACTGCAATCTCCAAAGCTAAGAATACAGCATCCATGGGACCAGATGACAACCTGGGCTGTGTACTACATGAACTACAAAATTAACTGGCACCTCACCTAAGTGTCATGTTTAATCATAGCCTCACCTCAGGCTTCATGCCCACTGAGTGGCACACAGCTGTAGTTATCCCACTCCACAAGGGGGATCCATCTTGGATTCCCGGGAACTACTGTCCCATCAGTCTGACGAGCCTGATCTGCAAGGGCATGAAACTTATAAACAAAGACATTGACAACTTTCAGACACTGGACTCACCCAGTTTGGGTTCGTGAAGGGCCAATCTTGTCTCCTGAACCTGATTGACTTCTTCGAATCAGTCTCCAGAGCTGTGGATGAGGGTAAGGCGGTCCACACAGCCTATCTGGACTTTGCCAAGGCCTTCAACACCATCCCCCACTCTGGAATCATAGATAAACTTACTAAGCTGGGCATAAATCCCTACCTCACTTGATGGGTTGCCAACTGGCTTACTGACAGAACCCAGACTGTAAAAGTAGCCAACTCCAAATCCAGCTCCAGACAAGTGACAAGTGGAGTACCTCAGGGTTCATTCCTGGGACCGCTCATGTTTGGTATCTACTTCTCTAAAGTACAGGCCAACACTAAGGAAGTCTGGCTAACAAAGTTCGCAGATGACTGCAAGCTGGGAGCCATTACTGAATCCCCAAATTATGTGGATATTCTACAAAAGGGCCTTACAGAAACAGATGCTTGGTGCCAGAGCCATGGGCTCAAGCTCAATGCCAAGAAATGTATAGTTATCCCCTTTGGAAAAAAAACATGTACTCATGAATTACCACATAGGTAGCAGTACACTAAACATGGAAAGTGTGATGAAAGACTTAGGGACACAGGTGGACAGTGGTCTCACCTTCGATAACCACGTGGCCACAACAGTCAGAAAATCCTTCTATGTGGCACACCTCATCATTAAGGGCTTTTCATCCAGAAAAAAGGAGGTCATTGTCCCACTGTACTCATCCCTCATTAGACCCATTATAGAGTACAACGCTCCATTTGGTATGTACCTCACAAGACATCTGCAACAGCTGGAAAGGCCGCAGAAATACCTCACTAAAAGAATCATAGGCCTAAAGCAGATGCCCTATAATGACCGTCTAAAAAACTCCAGCTATACTCTGTGGCATATCGTCTACTCAGAGATGATCTTTGCTTAACATATAAGGCCATGTCAAACCCTGAGATTTTGGACATGCTCCACTTAAAGAAATCCCAATCCCTCATAGCCACATGCTCCAGGGATCTAAACCTTGTCATCGCAATGAACAAAACATGCTGGAGGGATGGGTTCCTGACCCAGAGACTCCCCATACTCTGGAATAGACTCCCCATACATGTCAAGCAGAGCACCTCCTTGGCCCTCTTCAAAAGGAACCTTGATGATTGGATGAGAGATAAGAAATTCACCATGGGGATTACGTCAGCTAGACAGGGGTCCAGGGAAGTAAATATTGTAGGAAGAAATATCCAGGGAATTGTTATGGCTAGGCTTGTATAGGCTCTAGTGCCGATAGCCTAGTACCAACCTATGAACCTATAAACTAGGTATAATCCCCTTTATAATATGCTGGATGGCTGGCTGGCTCACTGATAGGACCCAGGAGATTAGAATTGGTGAGGCTACCTCCACAAAGAAGCTAGCCATGAGTAGAGTCCCCCAGGGTTTTGTGCTGAACGCACTCCTCTTTGGCATCTACTTCATAGATGTCAAAGCAAATGTCAATGGCCTTTGGATTTCCAAGTTTGCAGAAGATTGCAAACTAGGAGCAGTCAGTGAATCCCCTCAAACCAGGAACACCCCTCAGGAAGGTCTAAAACAGACAAATAATTGGTGCCAAAGCCATGGTTTAAACTCAGCACCAGGAAATGCATTATCATACCTTTTTGGAAGTCTATCACCCTGGGTAAATACATCATCAATAAAAAACCCTTAAAAGCTGATTCACTAGTAAGAGATCTGGGAACTCATGTAGATGGTAACCTAGCCTTCGAACAGTATGTGTCCAAGGTAACAAGAAAATCCTACCAAGACCATGCCATCTTGGTAAAGAAAGGTCATCATACTATTGTACTTGGCCCTTATCAGGCCCATCATAGGGTATAATTCCTGACCAGACATATGCAGCAACTGCAATGTCCACACAGGTCCGTACAAAAAGAATACAGAGCGTAAGAACAATGTGCTGTACTGATCACCTCAAATCCCTGCCTCTTTACTCAGTATCATACAGACTTCTGAGAGGTGATCTTTGCCTGGCATACAGGGCATCCCTGGACCCTAATATGACAAACCTTTTGCACATCCACGAAACAAACAGCATGAGAACTACTAGATTAAAAGACATAAATTTCATTTGTGACATAACGAGGACATGTAGGAGAGACAATTATGTTTGTCAGAGAATTATCACTTTCTGGAAAGTTGTCCCCATCTATGTGACAGACAGTTCCTCCCTATCCCTTCCCATTCACTCCCAATCCATGTGATGGAGAGTTCCTCCCTATCCCTTCCCATTCCCTGGAACATTCTCCCCATCCATGTGATGGAGAGTTCCTCCCTATCCATATTTAAGCGCAGTGTGGTCCAGTGGATGGATAACTGGAAATTCACCCTAGTCTCTGATGAACAGAAGCAGTGAGTAAATCACCACCTATTACATCAAATTTGTGGGTCACATTTGGTTGCACAGCTAAGACTTTTAAGCATCCCAGTGGTTGTTAGCCTAATGTGAACCTATGAACAAACCTAGGATCCTCAGACAAGTGTTATAGATATTATTTCTTAAAAGACAACTATACTGTTATACTGGGCTGCAAAATTTCATAGATGACCCCATGCATTGATCACATTACAGTATGTGATGCCCTAAGATCGCTATGTGACCTCATTTGACTTCTGCCTTCCTAGTCATTGCCACGCGCATTCCCCTGGTTTAGGATATTGTAAGTTAGAACACCTTCACGTCCCATTGTTCTCCTTGGTCCTAAGTAGTATGCACAGTGCATATTGGTGCATTAGTCCCCTGGATTTCTGCTGATTATGCAGACTTTACACTGTAAGAGTACCTCTTGTGGTCCCTGCTGACTTTTTACATCAAATATTTGGCACAAGTATGTCTAGCTAGCATAGATTTGTTTAGTTATTCATGACTTGCTGCCGTTGATAGTACGTAGCTCATGATTGTGTATCTAATGTAGGGGAGTGAACTTTACTTTCATAATGTGAATTGATACTGCCTAGCACGTTATTCATGATTATAGTTTATTTTTTTATTGTTTATGCACAGTATCCACAACATAAGTTGAATGGTGTTTTTTCTCAGTAGTGAAAGTCATTGTACACTTTTCTTCTCTACAAAATCTTTTATTGTTTTTCTACCAAAATGACATTTCCCTTTTTCCTTATGCAGGATAAACTTTCATGTTGTTCTTCTCTCAAGAATTTCCTTCAGTACGGCCCTCTGTCCTGTCCTACTTTGTTGTGTTGTTTTACCACAACTCCACATTATACCCCTGTACTTGCCTTGTGTTGTGGTTTGGGTGGGATGGACATTTACTATATTTGTTTACTACCATAACTGATGTTGCTGTTGCTGTAGTCTTCCCATAACCTCCGCTCTAATCCTTTTTCATACTCTGTCTCATCTTCACTTTACTCAGCAATGTATGTGGCTGTGACATAGAAAACAGGTTTCTGTTGCTTATTATATAACCACAGAGGAATCTACTTGTCTTACCTGACCTGTGTGCGTTTCTGGTCCTTTTATATTGCACAGCTTATAAACGAAGGATTGTTACTAGATCTAGGGATGTCATTTACTCAGACCTCATTATGTCAGCCATGGAATAATACCCCCATTGGCATGTATCTGTCCAGACACGTGGCAGCTGGAATTTAAATGATATTGCTATTCCCATCTTCAAAAAAAATCAGCACTACACTATTTGGGCACAGCTATTGCATTCTTGCTCTAGATATCCTCTCTTTCCTCATAACTCATTTGAATCCACATATCTGCATAGAAATTTTGTCAAAATAACACCTGGGATCTTCTCTGAAGCAATGCACAGGTGTAGTAGAATAACCAGATGAACAGAAATGAAACAAACCCAAAGTACTCATCACTCTCCGTACTCCGACACCTTTTACAGGTATCAGCATTTGCTTGACCATACTTTCATTCTCACGTCCCTCTTAGCTCCAGGTGCTCAGGGAACATTTAGAGATTGTTGTTAATTGTTTCTCTAAAAATTACTGGCAATAAAAATAAAAGATACCAAAGTCAACCTCTAGTTCTAAGTCAACATGATGAATTTTAATGCTTCTTTGCCAAAGATACAAATTTTGTCTCGTAAATGAGGGATCCATATCTGCCACAGAAACCAGAAAATTGCTGTCCTTGTGACTGCCACAGTTCATGCAACCAGGTGCATCTGTGTACCAGCTCTTCATTTCCAGGACAAATGTAAAACCTACATTATCACAAAGATTTTATCCTTTACATTATCAAAGTTCACTTTACTTCCCAAAATGGTGTCAGGCTGGTACTTGGTCACTACTAAATCTTAATATACTTTTCTTTTGAGGTTTACATCCTTACTATTACAAACTATAAAATATTTCTGCCAGACATTATATAAACCTTAGTGAAGATTATAGAACTGCTTCTGAAGACTTTCTTTTTTCATGATTCCTTCCCCGAAGCCCCCCGTGCCCAGCACAGCTCCTGGCGTTCTGCTGCTAGTCCTTCAACACTGGAATTAAGTACAATGATCCATCAAACTCCAAATTACTGATATGTAGCTGCACATCGAGCTGGAACACAGCAAGATCCTGAGTAACCTGGCTACATGTGTGCTACTCCTACATTAGAAGATTCTAGAATATTTTTCATATTTGATATAAAGCCTAGTAACATTTCAGTCTCTGCTTGCAGTGATTTTACCCATTTTGTGACTAGGACTTTCTATACCATTTATGGATTTTTTTTCATAAAATTAACCCCCCTGCAGCTTTTTGAGATATTATATATCTATTAACCCATATTAATATACTCTGGACCTAAACTGCATTACATGTTTCCTATAAAGAAAACATGTCACAAAGGTAAGGCACATAGTGGTCCATTCTGGAACCAAACACTGGATATATTTGTCACATTCTGGAGGCAGTTAGGTTTTACTCACCATATAAAATGTACTGTGGTAGGCAGAACGTATTTTTACAATTTTTTTGTAAGTTAAAAGTATCCTTCAAAACATGAAGTGTTGCAGAAACAGTATTTACCCCATCTGAACTAGTGCAGGAGTGCTGAGTAAATGTTTATAACATCTGACTGCATTTCTGCGTTGAGAAGTGTGGTGTCATACAGAAACAGTATTTACCCCATCTGAGCTACTGCAGGAGTGCTGAGTAAATGTTTATAACATCTTACTGCATTTCTGCATTGAGAAGTGTGGTGTCATACAGAAACAGTATTCATCCCATCTGAACTACTGCAGGAGTGCTGAGTAAATGTTTATAACATCTTACTGCATTTCTGCGTTGAGAAGTGTGGTGTCATACAGAAACAGTATTCACCCCATCTGAGCTACTGCAGGAGTGCTGAGTAAATGTTTATAACATCTTACTGCATTTCTGCATTGAGAAGTGTGATGTCATACAGAAACAGTATTCACCCCATCTGAACTACTGCAGGAGTGCTGAGTAAATGTTTATAACATCTGACTGCATTTCTGCGTTGAGAAGTGTGGTGTCATACAGAAACAGTATTCACCCCATCTGAACTAGTGCAGGAGTGCTGATTAAATGTTTATAACATCTGACTGCATTTCTGCGTTGAGAAGTGTGGTGTCATACAGAAACAGTATTCACCCCATCTGAGCTACTGCAGGAGTGCTGAGTAAATGTTTATAACATCTTACTGCATTTCTGTGTTGAGAAGTGTGGTGTCATACAGAAACAGTATTCACCCCATCTGAACTACTGCAGGAGTGCTGAGTAAATGTTTATAACATCTTACTGCATTTCTGCGTTGAGAAGTGTGGTGTCATACAGAAACAGTATTCACCCCATCTGAGCTACTGCAGGAGTGCTGAGTAAATGTTTATAACATCTTACTGCATTTCTGCGTTGAGAAGTGTGGTGTCATACAGAAACAGTATTCACCCCATCTGAGCTACTGCAGGAGTGCTGAGTAAGTGTTTATAACATCTTACTGCATTTCTGCGTTGAGAAGTGTGGTGTCATACAGAAACAGCCAGAAGTCTCACTCTCAAGATGCACGCACTCGAGGCCCTTCCCAATATGGAGAACATCGATGTCTGTGCTGTGACAGAAACCTGGTTCAAGGCTCCTGAGAGCACCCCAGCACTAACAGGTTTCACCTCATATCATGCGTTCCGGCCCCAAAATCCAGACAACACCAAGAAAGGAGGGGGGGTGTCCATATTCATAAAGGACACCCACACCTCAAGATTGGTGGCAACGCACGATGCATCGGAGACCATCCAGGTGCAATTAACCATAGGCAAGACTGCTCTGCAATTTGTAGCATGTTACAGGCCACCCTCTCAAAC
This sequence comes from Protopterus annectens, assembly GCF_019279795.1. Taxonomy (NCBI): domain Eukaryota; kingdom Metazoa; phylum Chordata; order Ceratodontiformes; family Protopteridae; genus Protopterus; species Protopterus annectens. Next base: position 353,326,425 of record NC_056743.1, on the reverse strand, counting down.
TCAGGAACCTCACATGGCCTTCCTGAAAACATTGGACGGGATAAATGTATCTCCAAACACCATCATACTAGGTGACTTCAACTACCCTAATATAGACTGGGAACTCTACTCAAGCCCGAACACTCTAACCCAAAGATTCCTGGAGTTCATAAACTCAAATGCCATGGAACAACTAGTCACCATCCCCACAAGAGGAGAAAACATACTTGATCTCATCATCACGAACATGGGATCAAAATGTTCAACACGCGAAGTATACCCCTCACTGGTGAGATCAGATCATAAGGTAATCTCGCTGCAGGTCCTCATCCGGCCCCCACCTGAAACAAAAAGACCACAGTGAAAAACTTCTCAAAAGCCGATTTCACACTTCTAAAAACTAGTGTGGTCTCCTTTAAGGCCCCTGAGCCAGTGGTAAACATTACTCAAACCGCTGAATCACTTACAAATGCCTTCTACCAGCACCTACAGGACTGCATGGATCAGGCAATCCCAAACAAAACTAAGACTCTCTGTACCAAAGGCAAGCATCCAGTATGGTGGACCCCAGCCATAAACAAGCTCTACAACAAAAGGAGGAAGCTACTACAAGATAGAGCAAAATCCTTGAAAGGTAAGACACCTTTGATCATTATAAGTAAAAAACTAAGAGCTCTCATAAAATCATCCAAGGCAAATTTTGAGAGAAAAATCGCCAAGGACTCTAAAGACAATCATAAGGCCTTCTTTAGCTATGTTAGAAACCTAGGAGGAAACTCCCAGATATGCTCAGAATTAGTTCAAAATGATGTGAAAATTACTGAACCTACACACATTGCTAACATACTGGCTGACAGGTTCAGTGCAAACGTCTCCCCCCCTCCCCCCCAAAAGGAGAGATATCTATTCCAGAGGATTGTAGCCCCCCAAACATCTCCAACACCCAGGTGAGAACTGCCCTCACTAAGGCAAAAAACATAGCATCCATGGGACCGGATGGTGTCCCCGGCTGTGTGCTTCATGAACTCAACGAGGAATTAAACCCACAGTTAGGACAGCTGTTTAATCTTAGCCTCACCTCAGGATACGTACCCAAGGAGTGGCGCCCGGCGACTGTGGTCCCACTTCATAAGGGTGGTGCCTCCACAGACCCTGGAAATTACCGCCCCATTAGCTTGACAAGCCTTATCTGCAAAGCCATGGAGAGGATCATAATGGAACTCATAAATAAAGACATAGGGAACTTGCAGACTTTGGATCCAACCCAGTTTGGCTTTGTCAAAGACAGATCCTGCCTCTTAAACTTGGTTGACTTTTTCGAGACAGTCACCAAGGCCATTGATGAGGGAAAGGCAGTCCATACAGCCTACCTCGACCTGGCAAAGGCCTTGACACAATACCCCACTCAGGTATCATCGAAAAACTCATCAGCTTGAATGTAAACCCATACATCACAAGATGGGTTGCAAACTGGCTAAGTGACAGAACCCACAGGGTCAGAGTTGCTGGAGCCATGTCAGACTCAAAGCCTGTCACAAGTGGTGTCCCACAGGGCTCAGTCCTGGGTCCACTCTTGTTTGGCATCTACTTTTCTGAAGTACAAGCAAACACAGGAGGGTTATGGCTGACAAAGTTTGCAGATGACTGCAAACTGGGCCATAGTCGAAAACACATCTGACACAGATATCCTCCAGAAGGGCCTCACAGAAATGGATAACTGGTGCCAGAGCCATGGCCTGAAGTTAAACGCCAAAAATGCATAGTCATACCCTTCGGGAAAAACAAGGTTACCCCTAGCTACCATATAGGTGGCAATCCACTGAGCACAGAAAAAGTCATCAGGGATCTGGGGACCCAAGTTGACAGTAGCCTTTCGTTTGACACTCATGTTGCTAAAGTAGTTAGGAAAACCTTCTATATCGCCCACCTGATCATGAAGGGATTCACATCTAGATCAAGGGAGGTCATCGTCCCCTGTACTCATCACTCATTAGACCTATGATTGAGTACAATGCCTCGTTCGGAATGTATCTGACCAGACACCTGCTGCAGCTTGAAAGGCCCCAAAAGTTCCTCACCAAAAGGATAAAGGGTCTCAAAAATATGTCTTATGCTGCCCGACTGAAAGAACTCCAGCTCTATTCAGTCTCATACCGCTTGCTCAGAGGTGACCTGTGCCTGACATATAAGGCCATGTCAAACCCAGATTTGATGAATATGCTTCACCTCAAAAAATCTAGATCCCTCAGAACCACAAGGGCGGGGGACTTAAACCTTGACACGGTTATAAATAGAACGTGCTGGAACAAAATCCCGGTACATGTGAGGCAGAGCACCTCGCTGGCCTTGTTCAAGAGGAATCTTGACCAATGGATGGGAGATCGCAGATATACCCCAGGGATTACTTCAGTGTCACTGCTTGACAGAGGCACAGAAAAATGATAGGCATAGTTTTTATTCAAACTAAAGGGGTGGCGAAAGCCACATAACTATGGGCTAGGCTTATAAATGCCCTTGGGCAGATAGCCTAGTATGAACCTATGAACCTATGAACCTATGTTTATAACATCTTACTGCATTTCTGCGTTGAGAAGTGTGGTGTCATACAGAAACAGTATTCACCCCATCTGAGCTACTGCAGGAGTTCTGAGTAAGTGTTTATAACATCTTACTGCATTTCTGCGTTGAGAAGTGTGGTGTCATACAGAAACAGTATTCACCCCATCTGAGCTACTGCAGGAGTGCTGAGTAAATGTTTATAACATCTTACTGCATTTCTGCGTTGAGAAGTGTGGTGTCATAGACGGCAGAGGTGAGCTCTCTGCTGCAAACTTTACAATTTTAAGATTATATTGTCTGATTTTCAGTAACTCATACCCACAATGGAATCATAATATTTTTACTGTATCACCATGAGTTGCAGTGTAAACAAAAAAAATCTAAACATTTTGTGGTGATGTGTAACTCTAACCATGTAGGTAAGCAGTGTTTTCTGCACACATCCTTTTAGGATAACAACATAAACTGTTTAAGCAGATGGTACAGCAGGTAGAGTTGGGCAAACTGCCAGGAAATGAGACAAATTACCTGACAGGTTACCATTAGTGGTACTAGATCACAGATTTAATCTCTTGTATTTGAGTGGAAAGAGTACTATATTAGGTAAAAAGTTCTTTTCATACCTGATTATAGTGACTGAACTATTTTTGCTTTTAATTCTTATCAGATGTTTCACCATGGCTTCTCAACACAGAATCATTTCATAAAAAATAAAGTGTATATATATATATATATATATATATATATATATATATATATATATATATATATATATATATATATATATAGTTTTAAAATCACAAGGTTTATACACTTTTCTTGAAGTTTTTGTTGTGTAAAAAATATGAATCAGTGATTAAAGAAAAACTACCACCAACTTCCCAGAACACCAGAGTTCAACAAAAATCATCATCTTCTTTCGGCTGTTCCCATTAGGGATCGCCACAGCGGATCACCTGTTTCCATTTCTTCCTGTCCTCTGCATCTTGTTCTGTCACACCAACCACCTGCATGTCCTTTCTCACCATATCCAGACACCTTACCTTAGGCCTTCCTCTTTTCCTGTTACCTGGTAGCTTCATCCTTAGCATCTTTTTCCCAATATACTCAGCATCCCTCCTCAGCACATGTCCAAACCAATGTAATCTTGCCTCTCTGGCTTTGTCTCCAAACCTTCCAACCTGGGCTGACCCTCTAATATACTTATTCCTAATCCTGTCCACCCTCGTCACACCCAGTGCAAATCTTTACATTTTTAACTCTGCCACATCCAGCTCTAACTCCTGCCTTTTTGTCACTGCCACTGTCTCCAACCCATATAACATAGCTGTTCTCACTACCCTCTTGTAGACCTTTCCTTTCACTCTTACAAGTACTCGTCTGTCACAAATGACTCCTGACACTTTTCTCCACCCAATTCATCCTGCCTGTACTCTCTTCTTCACCTCTCTTCCACACTCACCGCTACTCTGAACTATTGATCCCAAGTATTTAAACTCATCCACCTTCACCACCTCTACTTCTTGCATCCTCACCATTCCTCTATCCTCCCTCTCATTCACCCACATATATTCTGTCTTACTCATGCTGACCTTCATTCCTCTTCTCTCTAGAGCATATCTTCCTCTCTCCAGGGTCTCCACCACCTGTTCCCTACTCTCGCTACAGATCACAATGTCATCTGCAAACATCATAGTCCACAGGGTGTCCTGTCTGATCTCGTCTGTCAACCTGTCCATCACCATTGCAAATAAGAAAGGGCTCAGAGCTGATCCTTGATGCAATCCCACCTCCACAAATAAGAGCAAATAATCCAAGAACACTGACAGACCTAAAGAAGGCACGACTCAACAAGATAAAAACTTGATTTATTATAGGGCATAAGTGCTTTCACAGCTCCTACTGCTTCATCAGGTAACAAACACAGTAAACCAAAAACTGACTCTTAAATAGTGGAGCCAAACATTAATAAAAAACAGGACCTTCTTTGGGTTCATCAGTGTTCTTGGATGAATCAGTGATGTTTCCTTTCCTGGTCTTAGCATAAGTTCAAACTCTTTGCTAAAGGATTTCTGTGTTGAATGCCACATATGCTACAAAGAATCATAAAAACACAGCTGTGTGACACTAGTCATGAGGCAGTTGTGTACTTTTGCATGTGATTGTTATTTCCTGCACATTCATAACAGGAGTTTCATCAGTATACATGCCATGTGGGATGCTATACAGGGGAGTGTGTCTGTGTGTATGCGATTATGGGAGTGTCTATGTGCACATCTGTCTGCCTACCTATCTGTGGTGGCACGTTTTGAAGAACTAAAGTAAGTGGTGCTGATCATATTTTACTTAAATGTGACCCTAACATCAGTTCCTCACAGCTTTGGATAAGCTTAAACATCACATTTGTCTAGTTCACAGCATTTGTCTTTTTTATTTATTCAATCGCTAAGACAAAAAAGTCATACAAATACTTGTCTGTTTTTTCAGGTAAGCAGAAAGTGCTGAATGGATAAGTACTGTGAAGTGAAATGGATACAGTGTGGAGGAAAACATGAAAAAAGTGATGGTGCAGAACAAAATATGTCTAAAGTTTAAATCAAGTAAATAAATGGTAAGTGAATAATACATGTTGGTAATTTTCCAGTGTTTATGGTATGTATTGCTTATTTTGGCTAGAGTAACCTGCAGCACTGACTTTGGAAAAAGTACTTTGCATGAGTTCTGCTTTATCATAGTGGCAATAACCCAAATAAACATACAGCAAAGTTTTGTAAGGCTGAAAGACGACTGTGTTTCTTTTCCTCGGGGAGCAACTGTAGCACTAAACAAAGTAGCATTCTTTAATTATGTGATGAATCAAAATCAGTGCTGTGGGATATATAGTTTTAATATTAAGGAAGTAATTAAAAGTCTCTTAATTCCCTTTGCTTTTCTGACTGCAGTGCACACTGACTAGCTGACTGTGCAATGGAGAACCCTCCCACTCAACCTGGGAGAGTTAGTATTCCAGTCACAATTTACATAATCGTATTGACATGTTCGCGGTAAAGTCATGTCTGCTCTTTTTATTCACGGGAAAATTAAATTATGAAGTTTCACACATTGTAATTTATTTTGTTCATAGAGCAGATTGTGTTGTATCTCAGCAATACTGCTGACTTTATTGATTTAATGAATACACTTGAGCTGATTCCTAAGGGTAATAAAACGTGTATTATTTAAAGAAAATAATTTGATGAAAAAAATAAGGAACAAGACAGTTGTAAGCCATATAAGCTAAGGATAAGTGGGTGTTTCTGAAATTCTATATTACAGCATTATACTAAAGTCAAATTCCTCAACATTTAAACTATACAGGCTTCTTACAGAGCTTTCCTTTCAGAGAACTGAATGGGTTTTGTCAGGGATGAAGGATTACAGTAGCAGTGACAGGCATATAATGATTTACAGACATAATAAATAAGATTTTTTTAACTTCATTAATATAAAAGATAAATGTAACCTACACAGTGCTTACAGTGTAATCAATGCAGACTAACGGTGCAGAAAGCCTGTCTTTATAATGACTGTGGCCGATCTTTTCATAATTTACAGCTCTAGAATTCTTGTAACCCAAACAAATATACATTACAGAATGTCATAAAAAATCCGTTCTACAGATATTTCCACCATCTCATTACATTCAGTAATATTTTTTTTTAATTTATCCGCTGTTTACTGAGTTAGTCCCACTAGGCTAATGACCTCTTTTCAGGGGAGGCCAAAGGTGGTATTTATATTACTAGGGGAAATTTGGCCAGGACATCGTCCTCCTCCTCCTCTTTTCAATAGGTGCCATGGGATCATTTATATCCACCTGAACTACCACTAACTCAGGCCGATGGGGCCTCCATTTAACATCTCATCCAAAGAATGATACACTGGGATGCACAGCACCTCTCTTATGCAGTATTGCAGCCACAGCCTTCTGTACCACAGGTGAGTGTGCTACCTGTTGCACCACTGACACTGCTTTCTCACTGTTCTTCAGCTCGGTAGCCATGGAACTGCAGGCACAGCCTTGTGCACCACAGGTGACTGTGCTATCTGTTGCACCACTGATATTGCTTTCTCACTATTCATCATCTCCGTAGCCATGGAACTGCAGGCACAGCCCTCTGCACCACAGGTGAGTGTGCTACCTGTTGCACAACTGACACTTTTCTCTGTTCTTCAGCTCGGTAGCCATAGAAAACTTTATCAACTTAAGCTGCTTTATGTTTTGTAATATGCCTCTTGACTTACACTCTGGGAGATAGTGATGTCACTTAAAGAAAAGTTTGCAGTCATGGGCTTACTGCAGGCTTTGCTGAGTATAATTGTGACCTAGTAACCAACATCCCTTATCCATGAATATTTTTAAACATGACACAGGAAAAAATCTAAATTCTTTTAACTATCATACAGTCTGAAGAATATTAATAAACCACCATGTTGAGTGAACTTCACTGAGTTCAGATCTCCCCAAAAAAAGGGGTGGTTCTTTGTGGAATAAAATACATGTAGTAGCAGGTGTATTTGCTTTTTCACATGCAATAATAATGGAGATGCTGCTGTTCAGTGCTCTTTGTGATTCCTGTTTTTGGGTAAGGTGAATTACTGGCCCTTAGCATGTATCTAGTGTAAAGACTGCTGTGGTTCAGTTCATTTAGTCACATCTGAGAATACAGTGGATTTCAGTAACTTGAAATCCCACTGAAATCCTGAAGTACACTGATCACAGAATTACAATATGTAAGTAGCATAGCTGTGGGGGGCACATCAGCAGTGACATGGGGGCACATGTGCCAAGGTGTGAAAGTCCTGGATAAAAAAATATTTTTCAGCTAGTTTTGGTTTTTGGTGTGTTGCTGTAATTCACATGTTTGAGTGCAACACACTTTTCTGTCAGTCTTCTGTCATGCACCCAACTTAGACAAAAGATGGTTAAACTACAGAGAAGGATAGCACATCTCTGGTGATAAGAAACGTATCCGAGTAGTCCCTGAGTGGTAATTAGTAATAGTAGCTATAACTACCAAGCTGAACTATAGGTTCATAGGTTAATACTAGGCTAACTGCCCTTGCGAGCCATTGTAAGCCTAGCCAATTATCCCTTGAGAGACTGCACCTTGTGTTTGTAAGGCAAACACCTTAACCATTAGGCTCAGGTATAGCGATTCCATTCATATGAATATAGTGTAAACCCTGCAGAGTACTTCACTTTTGCTTATGTTATGATATGCAAGTCAGTAGGAAAAATACAAAAGCAACTAAAATATTTTATTTTGCAGCTGAATATTATACCAGTTTTTAGCAATCTTCTCAGCATTTGCTTAAACCAAAGTAACAAATGTATGAGGTCGTCTTCACCAGTTCAAATAGGCCCATAACTTGTAGTACATTTTGAACTGGATGTCACACAGCAGGTAGTGCAGAGTATAGCAGTGGCATGCACAAGGAGTTAAGTGTGAACATAGGACATTTTGAATCGAATGTCACAGAGCAGGTATTGCAGAGTATAGCAGTGGCATGCAAGGAGCTAAATGTGAACATAGGACATTTTGAATTGAATGTCGGAGAGCAGGTATTGCAGAGTATAGCAGTGGCATGCACAAGGAGTTAAGTGTGAACCCAGGACATTTTGAATCGAATGTCACAGAGCAGGTATTGCAGAGTATAGCAGTGGCATGCACAAGGAGCTAAGTGTGAACATAGGACATTTTGAATAGAATGTCGCAGAGCAGGTATTGCAGAGTATAGCAGTGGCATGCACAAGGAGCTAAGTGTGAACATAGGACATTTTGAATCGAATGTCACAGAGCAGGTATTGCAGAGTATAGCAGTGGCATGCAAGGAGCTAAATGTAAACATAGGACATTTTGAATTGAATGTCGGAGAGCAGGTATTGCAGAGTATAGCAGTGGCATGCACAAGGAGTTAAGTGTGAACCCAGGACATTTTGAATCGAATGTCACAGAGCAGGTATTGCAGAGTATAGCAGTGGCATGCACAAGGAGCTAAGTGTGAACATAGGACATTTTGAATCGAATGTCACAGAGCAGGTATTGCAGAGTATAGCAGTGGCATGCAAGGAGCTAAATGTGAACATAGGACATTTTGAATTGAATGTCGGAGAGCAGGTATTGCAGAGTATAGCAGTGGCATGCACAAGGAGTTAAGTGTGAATCCAGGACATTTTGAATCGAATGTCACAGAGCAGGTATTGCAGAGTATAGCAGTGGCATGCACAAGGAGTTAAGTGTGAACATAGGACATTTTGAATTGAATGTCGCAGAGCAGGTATTGCAGAGTATAGCAGTGGCATGCAAGGAGCTAAGTGTGAACATAGGACATTTTGAATTGAATGTTGCAGAGCAGGTATTGCAGAGTATAGCAGTGGCATGCAAGGAGCTAAGTGTGAACATAGGACATTTTGAATCGAATGTCGCAGAGCAGGTATTGCAGAGTATAGCAGTGGCATGCGCAAGGAGCTAAGTGTGAACATAGGACATTTTGAATTGAATGTCGCAGAGCAGGTATTGCAGAGTATAGCAGTGGCATGCAAGGAGCTAAGTGTGAACATAGGACATTTTGAATTGAATGTCGCAGAGCAGGTATTGCAGAGTATAGCAGTGGCATGCACAAGGAGTTAAGTATGAACATAGGACATTTTGAATCGAATGTCACAGAGCAGGTATTGCAGAGTATAGCAGTGGCATGCAAGGAGCTAAGTGTGAACATAGGACATTTTGAATTGAATGTCGCAGAGCAGGTATTGCAGAGTATAGCAGTGGCATGTGCAAGGAGTTAAGTGTGAACATAGGATATTTTGAATCAAACGTCACAGAGCAGGTATTACAGAGTAGGCTGGCTGCATTTTTAGGAGACAACTGACAGGAAAAATGGACAGACGTAATTCAGACTTGATCCAGAATAATGACTGCCTCTCAGGAGAAGGGGGAGGGGCAGATGCTGTTGACCTGGATTTTTTAAAACCTTTGACTCAGTCCCACAGAGGAGGCTACTGGGAAAACTGGAAGAACTGAGATGAGAACGATCAAGACTAAGAAGCTGCAATTCTATAGGGATAAATACCAGGAATCCGAGAATTATGATGGAAGATACAATGTCAAGAATAAGGAAAGTCACCGGTGCAGTATCAAAGTGGTCTGGCTTGTGTCCAGAGTACTTATTTCCTTTGTTCCGCAGACATCTGAGGGAAAAGACAATGGCATCAGTCCCTGCTGATAACAGAGTGTTAGATACAGGAGTGGCAGATGGCGAAAGAGTGTATAAAAGGGCTTTCAAAGGGTGACCAGCTAGGCTGAAGGGTAGTGTCTGAGGATCAGTGCAGACAAAGGTGCAGAACTACGTTTTGACTACGCCAACCTTGGTGTGAGGTAATACCTGTGGGAATATGAAACTGATGAAAAACAGGAAAAAGATGTCAGACTGCTGGTGGGACAGCAGAGGGTGGTTTTAATGGATGGGAAAATATACAAACTAAAGGTTAAGGAGATAAGAAGCTACTGATGAGACAGCAGAAGAGATGTGTGTGTGGAAACTATATATTAATATTACATATGTAATATAACTATATATTAATATTATATATGTAATATAACTATATATTAATATTATATATGTAATATAACCATATATTAATATTATATATGTAATATAACCATATATTAATATTATATATGTAATATAACTATATATTAATATGTATGTAATATAACTATATATTCATATTATATATGTAATATAACTATATATTAATATTATGTATGTAATATAACTATATATTCATATTACATATGTAATATAACTATATATTAATATTATGTATGTAATATAACCATATATTAATATTATATATGTAATATAACTATATATTAATATTATATATATATAATATAACTATATATTAATATTACATATGTAATATAACTATATATTAATATTATCTATGTAATATAACCATATATTTATATTACATATGTAATATAACTATATATTAATATTATGTATGTAATATAACCATATATTAATATTACGTATGTAATATAACTATATATTAATATTATGTATGTAATATAACCATATATTAATATTACGTATGTAATATAACCATATATTAATATTATGCATGTAATATAACTATATATTAATATTATATATGTAATATAACCATATATTAATATTATGTATGTAATATAACTATATATTAATATTATATATGTAATATAACCATATATTAATATTATGTATGTAATATAACTATATATTAATATTATATATGTAATATAACTATATATTAATATTATGTATGTAATATAACTATATATCAATATTATATATGTAATATAACTATATATTAATATTATATATGTAATATAACTATATATTAATATTATATATGTAATATAACTGGATCCAGGTTATTACATCGACAACTAAGAAGATCGACAGCCACTTCCCCGACACGAAAACACCGACACATAAATAATCGAAACTGCAAATCACGGACATTTAACAGGTAATGGGTTTAAATGTTGCTAATCATGCCTACCATGTTTTAGTAAGTGTGGCAGTGTTATGCATGTGTTACGATCATTGTATTACTAAGTCCTTATGGTAGGCATGATTAGCGAAATTTAAACCCGTTACCTGTTAAATGTCCGTGATTTGCAGTTTCGATTATTTATGTGTCGGTGTTTTCGTGTTGGGGAAGTGGCTGTCGATCTTCTTAGTTGTCGATGTAGTAACCTGGACCCAATATAACTATATATTAATATTATATATGTAATATAACTATATATTAATATTATATATGTAATATAACTATATATTAATATTATATATGTAATATAACTATATATGAATATTATATATGTAATATAACTATATATTAATATTATATATGTAATATAAATATATATTAATATTACTGCATGTGTATGTTTTTTCACTCACTCTGTAAATAAAGTCATTTATCTATTGCCTTTATTCCCTCAAGCCAACTATAATATTCACTTTTATATGACATATGTATATATTGCATGTTGTCATTCAATCAATGTCAAGTAACTATTATGTTTTCCCCAGGCTAAAATGTGTCTCATGGGATTAGTGGTTTACTCTGGTTAACAAATTCAGAATAAAATAAAATATGTATGCAAAGGATTATGTCAGGAAATGTGAAGGGTCATTCTGAATAGGAAGGACTGATTAAGGAGTAGGTGAACAAAAATTAGATGGACCAGCTGGATTTGTAAAAGTACTTTTTCATTGAGAGAGTGGTAGACACAGGGAATGAACTACCAGAATGAGTGATAAAGAGAGAATAAACAGAACCATGCACTGGGCAAGGTAATAAGGGAAGATACTAACAGAATGTTTGTAGAAAGTGGAATGCACTTATAATAGATTGTCTTATCGTCTCCTTCTACACCAAGCAAACACAGTGTTGTTTTTAAGATACAGAGAAGAGAACACAAGAGGTGGAGAAGATGGAGAATGGAAGTGGAGGAGATATTCTACAAAAAAGCCAAGCAGGAGGCCAACAAAGGTATTGAGGGCCACAATGATGCAAGCTGAAGGGAACCTGAAAGGAGAACATTTTTTTAAGATATATAGCGTAATGAGAGCATGGGAGTAGGCAGAGATGGGATGGAGATTATGGAATACTTGAGAAAAGGTTAGGGTGCGAATTAACACCCTCCTTTTAGTTTTCAAAAAGTAAACAGTGAGATGCTGCAATGCTGGAAGTGAGATATGAAAGAGTGTGGAAAACTATGAACAGATATCAAAAGGGGGAGGTGATGGGAAGGAAATGCCAGCCCAGGATGAAAGATTAAATCACAAGGACCAGATTTGGTACTTCTGAATGGTCCACAGGAATCTCGCCCATGTCCTCAGAGATCACCTGAGTGAGATGCTCGACAGAATGCTAGACCAAAGCAAACATGTCTCTGAGACCTGCAGAGCAATAGCAATGTGTCCTTTTATAAGGAATAAGAGAGAACATTCCATGAACTGCAGGCCCATACAAAGCCATGTCAAACCCAAAGCTGCTGGACATGCTACACTTAAAGAAATCCCAATCCCTCAGAGCCACATGCTCCAGGGATCTAAACCTTGTCATCACAATGAACAAAACATGCTGGAAGGATAGGTTCCTGACCCAGAGACTCCCCATACTCTGGAATAGATTGCCCATACATGTCAAGCAGAGTGCCTCTTTGGCCCTCTTCAGAAGGAACCTTGACGACTGGATGGGAGAAAGGAAATTCACCCTGGGGATCATGTCAGTCACCTTGCTAGACAGGGGTCCAGGGAAGTAAATAGTGTGGGAAGAAATAGCCAGGAAATTGTTATGGCTAGGCCTGAACAGGCCCTAGGGCTGATAGCCTAGTACCAACTTATGAGCCTGTTATTCTAACCACCGTTGGAAGAAAAGTCATGATAATAATCCTGATGGAAAGACTGATTGTTTTCGCAGAGGACTATAATCTTCAGGACAACAGCAAATATAGGTTCATGGTGATCAGAGGCTGTCAGTCAGTCCTTATCCATTTTTATGATTATGTGTCCAAACAAAGCATTGGTATGAAAATTGGAGATGTTGTGGTCAAGTCTGAGGAAATGAGTTGCTATGTCATTGAAAGGTTGGCTACAGTTGGCTGGGGTGAGAGGTCAAGAGTTCAATTTTAAGTAAAATAACTAGCCGAGTATTACAGGAGTCCATTTTGGGTCCATTACTTTTCAAAATGGACTACTGTACCAGTCTCAACAGGTATATAGGGTTGAGTGATTACAGGCTGTGGATCCAACAAGGAGGCCATAAGTGAGTCAGTGTCCTGCTGGTTTGAGCATGGACTTGAGTGTCTCAGCAGAACTGTCCATTTGTTTTACACTCAGGAAAGGAATTAACTGCATGAAGAGGAACTTGAAGAGAATTCCGAAACCTTTGTGCCATTAAAGAAGTTACACGGTCTGCACTGTCAGAATGTTCATGACTAGGTAACTTCTAGTCCATAGAGCATGGTCATTTAAAAGTAGACCCAAGTAACATTATCTTGCTGCATTATTAATAAGTTTGTGAAACAGATTACTTCAAGACTCACCAGTAAGCAGTGCACAGCTATAGTTGCTGAAAACTTGATGAGTAGAAAATAGAATGAGCACTGTAGCTTTATGCTAAATCCTTCCCCGAAGTAACATAATTAAGAATGTTTTTCATAATATACAGACAACCCTGCACAATCTCCTATAGTGATCTACTGCATAAGAATAGAATTGTTAATGTCATTTAAGTATCATGGATTGTTTTTAAAATTGTACATAACTGCATTTTGTACATTTTTACCCCTGGTACCTGTCAACTATTAGCTGCCTCGTGAACAATCTGCACATCTGTTTCCCCTTCATCGTGGAGATAGTCAACCAGGATGGCGATAAATTAAACAGTAACTTCATCTCACTTTTTGTTTGTTTTTGTTCATATCTAGTTACTTGTTTCCTTCATTGAAACCTATCTTCTGGAGCTGAAGAGGGATGTGCAGTCAGCAGTCCATGCTGGTCATCTGTTACTTACACTAGAGGTGTCAGTCAGCAGTCCATGCTGGTCATCTGTTACTTACACTAGAGGTGTCAGTCAGCAGTCCATGCTGGTCATCTGTTACTTACACTAGAGGTGTCAGTCAGCAGTCCATGCTGGTCATCTGTTACTTACACTAGAGGTGTCAGTCAACAGTCCATGCTGGTCATCTGTTACTTACACTAGAGGTGTCAGTCAGCAGTCCATGCTGGTCATCTGTTACTTACACTAGAGGTGTCAGTCAGCAGTCCATGCTGGTCATCTGTTACTTACACTAGAGGTGTCAGTCAGCAGTCCATGCTGGTCATCTGTTACTTACACTAGAGGTGTCAGTCAGCAGTCCATGCTGGTCATCTGTTACTTACACTAGAGGTGTCAGTCAGCAGTCCATGCTGGTCATCTGTTACTTACACTAGAGGTGTCAGTCAGCAGGCCATGCTGGTCATCTGTTACTTACACTAGAGGTGTCAGTCAGCAGGCCATGCTGGTCATCTGTTACTTACACTAGAGGTGTCAGTCAGCAGGCCATGCTGGTCATCTGTTACTTACACTAGAGGTGTCAGTCAGCAGTCCATGCTGGTCATCTGTTACTTACACTAGAGGTGTCAGTCAGCAGTCCATGCTGGTCATCTGTTACTTACACTAGAGGTGTCAGTCAGCAGTCCATGCTGGTCATCTGTTACTTACACTAGAGGTGTCAGTCAGCAGTCCATGCTGGTCATCTGTTACTTACACTAGAGGTGTCAGTCAGCAGTCCATGCTGGTCATCTGTTACTTACACTAGAGGTGTCAGTCAGCAGTCCATGCTGGTCATCTGTTACTTACACTAGAGGTGTCAGTCAGCAGTCCATGCTGGTCATCTGTTACTTACACTAGAGGTGTCAGTCAGCAGTCCATGCTGGTCATCTGTTACTTACACTAGAGGTGTCAGTCAGCAGTCCATGCTGGTCATCTGTTACTTACACTAGAGGTGTTGTCAACATGTAGCCCATCTTCTTCTCTCAAACATCAGAAGTCATTTCCATAATATCAACTGGAGAAATCACGCAGCCACATGGGGCTCCCCAGGTAACCTTTCCCCTTCCCAACTCCCAAAAGGTCAAACCTTTCCACTCCTCCCCCCTCCCTACCAGGCTTCATCAGTCCCAGGGCTAAGAATCAAACCTTAGTCACCTGTGTCACTGGAAGGGATAATTTCTGTGCACTACAGAGCCAGACTACAGCACAATGCTTGCTGTTCAGACTTATTTTATATTTTAACACACAGTATTTAGCACTTTCATCTCATATCAAGTGAAACTTCATCAGAATATATTCTCCAAAAGCATTTAAATAACCTTGTCAGTTAAAAATGCAGGTCACATGACAACAGTAATCACTATTTAAAGACACCATTACAACAATCACATTTCTTCCTAAAATTATTTCCTTTCTTTTTTTAGTACTTTTGGCTTTTGCATGAATGTATTCTGATGAAGTCTCACTTGATATGGGATGAAAGCACCAAATACTGTGCGTTATTATTAAATATTTAATTCACAGCTGGTGGTATGCTTTTTGGAACCAACAACCTTTTATTATTTTTACAAGTTTAACAGTGTTGTGAATTTTATAGTTTATTTTATATTTTGTTTACGAAACACTGATGTAAATATTTCTGTAAGTCAAACATTCATGGAAACAAATGTGAGTAGATACATACATGCATAACTAAATAAATAAATATATAATATATTACATAGAAGGATAGATCAAGAAATGAGACCCATAAGCATTGTGGGGCATAGCTTACATGACTACAAGCACAATGGACAAGGGGACATGTCAGCATCCATCAACTTATGGGGAAGCAGGGCTTTGATGATTCATTATACCTGCACTGGTCAGTGTCATGTCCATGCCACAGCCATCGTATTGTTATGAATACCACTTGTGGCTAGCCAAATACTGTTTACAAACAGTAGTGCATTTAAACTCAAATGCTTCCCACCCCGAGTGAATATATGACAGTGGTTCTCACCTTGGATGTTTGGGTATAGGTCTTCTGCAGATTATTGGTAACTGTTGGGCACAGACAGCAAAAACTGAAGTAACAAATATTTGCGGTTGTTCACAGTTTTGAAAAGCCACATTTTACAGGTTCTGGAAATCAAGGCTGAATACATTAATAAGAAGAGACCTAATAGTCATGCTTAAAAAAGACCACAAGATACTGATTTATGGTAAAAGCTAATTTATTTTATTTATTTATTTTACATTTGTTAACTGAGTGGTCCGATTGAGCCAAGAGCCCATTTTCAGTGGAGACCTGAGGAGAAGAGCTCCAGAGCATTACACACATTATTAGCAGACATAGATTACATATACAATTTGTGACATAAATTGAAGCATAACTTAATTGTGTAGGCAAAAAGATGCAAAATAGTGGAGTCATTGTAGGAGGTAAAAATGACATCATTTCTGGGAAAAGAGGCTAAAATAACATCATGATTATAAATGTAAAAAACAGTCTTTCCATGAAGCCATAGGCCCAGCATAAAACATTTTGTAGTGCCAGCAAAACACTTACCACTTTTTTACTGTAACTTGTAGTTCATGCAGCAGATAGAGCTCCATGCAGTACAAAGAATTAGGGTTGGTTCACTAATCCTAACCTATAGTTACGTGTTCTCACATGCAGTACAAAGAATTAGGATTGGTTCACTAATCCTAACCTGCAGTTACGTGTTCTCACATGCATTACAAAGAATTAGGATTGGTTCACTAATCCTAACCTGCAGTTACGTGTTCTCACATGCAGTACAAAGAATTAGGATTAGTTCACTAATCCTAACCTGCAGTTACGTGTTCTCACATGCAGTGCAAAGAATTAGGATTGGTTCACTAATCCTAACCTGCAGTTACGTGTTCTCACATGCAGTACAAAGAATTAGGATTGGTTCACTAATCCTAACCTGCAGTTACGTGTTCACACACGCAGTACAAAGAATTAGGATTGGTTCACTAATCCTAACCTGCAGTTATGTGTTCTCACATGCAGTACAAAGAATTAGGACTGGTTCACTAATCCTAACCTGAAGTTACGTGTTCTCAAACGCAGTACAAAGAATTAGGACTGGTTCACTAATGCTAACCTGCAGTTATGTGTTCTCACATGCAGTACAAAGAATTAGGACTGGTTCACTAATCCAAACTGCAGTTATGTGTTCTCACATGCAATACAAAGAGTTAGGATTGGTTCACTAATCCTAACTTGCAGTTATGTGTTCTCACATGCAGTACAAATAATTAGGATTGGTTCACTAATCCAAACCTGCAGTAACATGTTCTCACATGCAGTACAAAGAGTTAGGATTGGTTCACTAATCCAAACCTGCAGTTACGTGTTCTCACATGCAGTACAAAGAATTAGGACTGATTCACTAGTCCTAACCTGCGGTTATGTGTTCTCACATGCAGTACAAAGAATTAGGATTGGTTCACTAATCCTAACCTGCTGTTACGTGTTCTCACATGCAGTACAAAGAATTAGGATTGGTTCACTAATCCTAACCTGCGGTTATGTGTTCTCACATGCAGTCCAAAGAATTAAGATTGGTTCACTAATCCTAACATGCAGTTACGTGTTCTCACATGCTGTCCAAAGAATAAGGACTGGTTCACTAATCCTAACCTGCAGTTACGTGTTCTCACATGCAGTCCAAAGAATTAGGACTGGTTCACTAATCCTAACCTGCAGTTACGTGTTCTCACATGCAGTCCAAAGAATTAGGATTGGTTCACTAATCCTAACCTGCAGTTATGTGTTCTCACGTGCAGTCCAAAGAATTAGGACTGGTTCACTAATCCTAACCTGCAGTTATGTGTTCTCACATGCAGTACAAAGAATTAGGATTTGTTCACTAATCCAAACCTGCAGTTATGTGTTCTCACATGCAGTACAAAGAATTAGGATTGGTTCATTAATCCTAACCTGCAGTTATGTGTTCTCACGTGCAGTCCAAAGAATTAGGACTGGTTCACTAATCCTAACCTGCAGTTATGTGTTCTCACATGCAGTACAAAGAATTAGGATTTGTTCACTAATCCAAACCTGCAGTTATGTGTTCTCACATGCAGTACAAAGAATCAGGATTGGTTCACTAATCCTAACCTGCAGTTATGTTTTCTCACATGCAGTACAAAGAGTTAGGATTGGTTCACTAATCCTAACCTGCAGTTATGTGTTCTCACATGCAGTACAAAAAGTTAGGATTGGTTCACTAATCCTAGCCTGCAGTTATTTGTTCTCACATGCAGTACAAAGAATTAGGATTGGTTCACTAATCCTAACCTGCAGTTATGTGTTCTCAAATACTGTACAAAGAATTAAGTTTGGTTCACTAATCCTAACCTGCAGTTATGTGTTCTCACATGCAGTACAAAGAATTAGGATTGGTTCATTAATCCTAACCTGCATTTACATGTTCTCACATGCAGTACAAAGAATTAGGATTGGTTCACTAATCTTAACCTGCAGTTATGTGTTCTCACATGCAGTACAAAGAATTAGGATTGGTTCACTAATCCTAACCTGCAGTTATGTGTTCTCACATGCAGTACAAAGAATTAGGACTGGTTCACTAATCCTAACCTGCAGTTATGTGTTCTCACATGCAATACAAAGAGTTAGGACTGGTTCATTAATCCTAACCTGCAGTTATGTGTTCTCACATGCAGTACAAAGAATTAGGACTGGTTCACTAATCCTAACCTGCAGTTATGTGTTCTCACATGCAGTACAAAGAATTAGGATTGGTTCACTAATCCAAACCTGCAGTTATGTGTTCTCAGATGCAGTACAAAGAATTAGGATTGGTTCACTAATCCTAACCTGCACTTATGTGTTCTCACATGCAGTACAAAGAATTAGGATTGGTTCACTAATCCTAACCTGCAGTTATGTGTTCTCACATGCAGTACAAAGAATTAGGAATGGTTCACTCAGCCTAACCTGCAGTTACATGTTCTCAACATGGATGTCAGGATTCACCACTGGAGCTTCGATCTTGGGGTGCATTTATTGGCATCCTTGTATTAAACACATAATAAGATGTGATGTAAGGATGTGTGAAGTGATCATGATCCTCTATATCTAGAGACTTAAGATCATGTATAATACCTCTCGAAAAATGCTTTTGAACTTTTCCACTCTGACGTTTGCTTTATGAGTGAGTCATAAATTCACTCACTTATAACATGTCTGCATGTTTCAGTGCTACATTATGTTGTATTTATCTTGATGTCCTTCGTGGTTCACTGTTGCAGTCATCACTGTAGGGTTCTTACTGCCAGCAGCAGCCCCTGATCGGCCAGAATCCCAAAGTCTGGATTGGGTGCCAGCATTGATGTCAATGCGCAGGAAGGTATAAAGACCTCAGCTGACGCCATATCCCCAGTCTTTCTTGCCGCGCGGTGCCCTTTGCAGTTCACTGATGCTGGTCGGCCTGTTCCTGTTTGTTTTTGGATCTACTCCTAGGATTTTTGTGTTTTACAGATAAGTGCCCCGTTGGGGAGGTCTTTTTCTTGCTCCAGTCAGATGTCAGAAAAAGTTAATAATTGTATTTCTTGTGGGAAGCAGATACCTCATAGGGAGTTTCACTCTTACTGTATTCCCTGCCTGGGTCCTGACCATGACATTGCTAATTGTGTGTTTTGTGCTAGATTTAATCAGCGTACTATTAGGCGTAGATATAACTTTGCCTTTTACTATTTTGGAAAAAGGTTTAATTATAACATGTCTTCAGATTCTTTTCTGGCTTCTGGGGTGTGTAAGAGGCACAGGGATGCAGACAGGCCTCCGAGGTCCACAGCAAAGGATGTTACTCAGTTACTACCAGTTGCTGGTTCGACAGTCATCACTGAGGCGCCTTTGCAGCCCCTGTCGTCCACCTCTTTTGAACCAATTGCCTGTAACAACTCCGGTGTGGAGCTGATGGGGTCTTCAGAATTGCCAGGGACTGGACCTTCGAATACTGCTCCCTCAGTTGGGTCCAGAGCCGGTAGGCAGGTACCGGCTTCTGAGGGAGTTCTCAGGCCTTCACAGCTTCCTGTAAATGTGGATTCAGGTTTACATGCTAAGTCAAAGTCTAACGCTCTGGCTAAAGTGAAGTGGCTAGCAAAGGCGTCTTTTGATCAGGGTCCTAGGCCTCAGAGGCAGATGCTTAGGATGGCTGAAGATCTCTTAACTATGATCAGGGGTTCTCATCCCCTCCTGATAAGAAGCCTCGATTACAGTCCGATTATGATTCTTCAGACCAAATTTCTGTTTCTTCTGCTTCTTCCCTTGAGCAGGATTATTCTTTTCCTCTTTATGAGGATTCTGATGCTGAAGATTCCTTTCCTTCCGCCTCTCCTCCTGAGGATTATTCTTTTGGTGAAACTTTGCATGATATGAGGGTGCATTTTCACTGGGAAGGGCAGGAATTCACTGAATCCAAGAAAAGGCTTAGGGATTTTCTTCTTCTCCCACAGCATAAGCCTCTGGCTATTCCCCCTGTATTGGACATTATTGATGATGTTTTTTCAGAAGTTTCTCTCTCTCCTGATTCTTTTCTCCCTACTCTGGCCAAACCAGATAGGCATTATAGGGTTCCAGATTCTCATAAATTTCTTTTTAAAAATCTTTTGCCTGATCCGGAAACAATTTCTCAGGGTCCTAAGGGTGTTAAAGCGGCCTCTGCTAAAAATCCTATTCCCTTTGACTGAGAGTCCAGGGCTTTGGAGAGATGGGGTAAAAAGGTTTATACTTCTGCTACATTGTCTATTAGGGCTTTGAACTGTCAATTTCATATGCTGAAGTATCAGCAATACCTTTTGCCTGTATTCCAACAAAAGATGTCAGCTGTGTCTATTGGTGCGTATAATCAGGAGTTACAGGATTTATTGCATACTATTGAACAAGTGGGTAAACATATCCTGCATTGTGGTTTTGATTCTTTGGAGGCTTCTTATAGGGCTGCAACAACTGGCGCTGTTATTAGAAGACATGCTTGGTTAAGAGATCAAAGCTTGCTGGATCAGATTAAAGCCAAACTTTTGGATGCCCCTTTGCAGCACGATGTTCTGTTTGGGTCCAAAGCTGAAGAGGTATTGAAGAAAATGGAAGACAAAGCCAAATCTATGCAAACGGTTATGGATTTTCTACAAGTGCAACCTCCTAGATTTAGTAGACACTGGCCAACTAAACCTTGGTCCTTTCCGGGCTCAGACAGGTCTCAGAGAGGCAGATTCAGGCATTCCAGAGGTAGGGGACAGTCAC